>NW_027123548.1:0-56160 GCF_001457755.1 Trypanosoma equiperdum | reverse complement strand
CAGACAAAGACCAACATCGAAGTTGATGAGTAAGAGGATTTCTCCCTTTCTGACCTGCCACATTTTTTTCTTTTTCCTTTTCATCTTATTTACTCATTTTGCGTCGAAATACTGTTCCTACCAAGGAGTTTCTTTGGTGGCCATGGGTGTCTTCGATGGTTCGAATAAACCGACGCCCACCCCTGCATTGTAGTCTGGTGATCCCCTGGAGATGCCACATTAAGTATAACTTTCTCATATTTTTCTAATTTACATTCCCTACGCGTCTTGCGCTTGGGAGTCGAAGGAAGGTCATGAAGTTTCCTCTCAGCTATCTAGAACTTACGGGAGGAATCCCCTCTGTAGTGTTTTCGGTGGAGGGCGGGATAACGCTTCCACATAAATACACTTCCTCCGGTATTTCTTACTGTCTTGTTGGGCGTAGGCGCTGCTGTTGAGGGTGTGAGTGATGGGACGGCGGTTAATGCTGTTACTGAGCTGTAAGCGGGGCGGATGGATAATGCCACTTCATCATCCCGCTGCTTCAATGTTTTCAGCGCCTCTTAGTTACCGGCGGCTGTCGGCGTGGCGTGTAGGTCCTTCCATGGAGATCTTCTCTGCTTGTAACTACACAAGTTTTTATACTTGCGGCGGCGTATTTCACGTTGCGATGCCTGAGCTATTTCGTATTCAACTTAGGCGTTCACCGTTTGCTTCACCCGGGTTGAGTTACACGCGGTAGAAGACATTAATACATGTTACATTAAAAGTGGACGGATATTTCTTTTTTGTTTTCTTTATTTTTTACCTTCTCTGTGCTGTTACGTTGTTTCGGGAATCCACACTCCTTTGTGTAGGGGCTGCACCCACGGTAACGAAAAAGGGGGTAGAACATAGAGACAGCACGTGGCGTGCGGGCGTTGGCTCCTTATCTGAGCCATGAGATCGTCTCCCCGTTTAGCCATGTCCATGTGGGATAATCCTGCATTTGAACACAACCCCCTCACCCGCTACTGGAAGCGCATGATGAAGCGCAGCGGTGAGACGCTTACTTCTCATAGTATTCCTCGACACATACATGGGTATATCGAGTCATCGAATCCTCGCACAGAGTGCCTCGTCAGGTGGTTTCCCTACAAGCAGCAGATGACTGTGGATGGCCGCTACGTACCAACCCTCGGTGACATTATCTACACGCATTACTTCCCAAAGCAGCTTGACGACGACCAACGGGTTAAGTACGTCGCTTTGAAGACTAACAGGTCTGAGTTGGAGGTTGCGGAGGAGCTCTTTCTAATGCGCAAGATGAAGCTGTTTGTCTCACAATTACTTCGGAACAAGCTGCAAAATAGGCCTTTGAGAATGCCGGATGGAGTTGACTATTCGGGCATCGAACGTCGCTACACGCTTGGCATCGCCAAAGTGGCGCAAGCAATGGGTATGAGCATGTACCGCTCGCAGTCGTACGACCCCATTGTAGTATATTCGCCTTATTTAGATTTTGGTGATTGTATTGACTGCGTCTGCACTAAGCAGCTGCGGACTTCGAGCCAGTATTTGCTTTGCGAAGTCGCTGTGCATCGTGGCATTGCACGGAGCCGTTTGACTGACGTGACAGAAGATCCAAAGGAACCCCTATCGCACCTTGAACCATCTCTCTACGAGTTCGTCAAGTTGAGACTGGGTATACTCGCGGTTGCAGCAAAACAGGAGCATTATGTTGTCGACCACATGTTTGACGGGGGACATAGGTACGGCGGGTGCCTAATTCATCTCTTCCCTTCCCCACTCGATCCAGAAATCATCGATCATGAGGTTGAGCATATTGAGCTGGATCTTGATCTGGCGCGGCGCTGGATGAAACACTACTACGACCACTACGTCGCTCCCAGGCGATCGGGGCTTGCATAGTGTGACTTTGTGGTCCATCATATCGTGTGGCTATTGTTGTTTCTGCATGTTGCTGAGAAGCTTTTAGCTCAAGTGGTTGGTTTGCGGGCTCGTGTCGCACACAGATAACCTGCAGAGGCGGGGTGCCGTGGTGTCAGTTTCCCCCAGAACCATTTAATGAATCTCGTTCTTGGAGGCCGTCACTGTCGGTCGCTTCTTGGTGCTTTTGGAAACTTTTTCATTGCTAGGAACGCCTCCTTGTACAGGGAAAGTGCGTCCGCACCGAGACGGCAGTGACACCTCAATCTTTTCCGTGCTATATGATTTGGTCTTAGAGGATATAGCGACTATCTCAACCCTGGAGACTAGTATCTTCTCGACGAGGATTCATAATGGAGAAAAGCGCTGTAAAGGGCAACGGAAGTAGCATCGTGTTTTGACCTATGATTGGACAGATGAAGGGTGAGAAAGTGAATACCTGTGAGAGAAGTGGTTCCCCCTCCGCACCGACACCGAATAGCAAGCCCATGCATATATGTTTGTTTGTATGCGCGTCAAAGTTGTTGGATACCATCGTTCGCGGTTAAAAAAAAAAGAAACAGGTTTGTCTCTTTTTGTTCGTTGAGGGACTTTGACTTCCTCTTTTTGTCGCTTTCACTACCCTTTGGAGTTGTCATATTTACTTTTTCACTGGTTGTTCTCTTTCTATTGCCTCTCTCGTCTTTCATACTTGCAGCCCCTCTGCGTTCAGTTTTAGGCCGCGACAGCGTTTTTTTTTTCAATTAATTTTGCGGCGACTTTCGTTTGACGTACAGCAATGACGCACGTTGGTGCTGCGCACAGCTTGCCTCCTCAATTTGATTCGCTTAGCCCAGAGGAGGTTGACATGCTTCGTGACTCTTTCATTTATATGGACCGTGATAACGATGGTCACGTGAGTAAGGCTGAGTTACTTGATATGGTCTTTCGCTGTGTGGGTGAGGAGCGGTATGGACCATTGGTTTCGTACCTTCTTCCGCTGTTCGATGTGGCCGACAAGGATGGTGATGGCAAATTGAGTCTCGCCGAGTTCGTAATGTCTTTTGTTGATGGTCCTGGTGTTGTCCCGGCGGAGGTAATAAATAGCTGCGTGTCGTCAATTCGCGTTCGTCTCACAGATGAAGAGATTGTAACGCTGCAGGATTCGTTTCGCCGCATCGACACGAAGGCTGATGGCTACATAGACAGGGAGGAACTGCTTGCTGCTCTTAAGGAGAATCTCAAGGACACATTCCCCGATCTGAGAGAGAACAACTTTAATGACATCGTCGCCGTTATTATGGCCAGCGCGGATGTGGACAACGACGGTCGCTTATGCTTATCAGAGTTCATTCGTTCTTTTCAAGAAGACCAAGGCGTGTTGCCAGCCGTGTTTGTGGATGCAAGATCGAATGGCTTTGTGCAACATCTTTCACCGGCGGAGGTTGAGGTTCTCCGGGAGGCCTTTGCGACATTGGACAAAAACCACGATGGTTATGTGGAGTTTGCTGATATATACGAGTCGCTGTGGGAGGCCGTCTCCGACGAAAACTACGACAAAAATCAAATATATGAGCTCTGTGATCTCATAATGGTCACAACAGACCGCAGCAAAAGCGGCGTCCTAACTCTGGGGGACTTTGTTCGGGGGTTTATTCGTAACGTCACCTTGGTGCAACTTCCCGTCGCAACTGCACATGAAGAAATACTACGTTGTTGCGAACGTGTGCAACTGTTGTTCGAGAATGGTGAGCTGGAGCGGCTTTCAGGGTACACTGAAACTGGTGAAAACACAACGAAATGTGTAAATCCTGGTGGCCTCGTGTCTGTACTTAGCAACGTGTTTCGCGATGGCTTCCCTCTGCTGGAGGAAGAAATTCTTTCATCCGTAATAGGTGCCCTCGTGGCTGCGTCTGAAAACGATCTAGATAAGAAATTTGGAATTGAGGAGTTTATTTCATGCTTCGCCGGGGGTCCGTGCTCTTCCTCTGACGGTGTCGGGTTGCTGGATCACGAGAACGCTATTTCTGAGTCAGACGTCCAAACTGTTTCGAGGCTCCTCAGGGACCTGGGGAAAAGTGCTGATGAAGGCGGAAATGTGCAAGAGCCATTTGTGCTGGAGGCTGTCAGAAATACCTTCCGCGATGATCCAGAGAAGGCAGACCGTGTCGTGCAGTATGTGCAATACAACACAACGTGCCCATCCAACCTTGGTTCGGGGGTAGGAGGGTTGGGTTCCTCTTCCAAACTCCTTTCTAGTAAGGAGGATTCGGCAAGCTTACCCACAAAGAAGTTCTCAGGGCCGGTGCGGGGTGTAGACGCTGCGGTTCAATGTGAGCAGGTCAGTGAGACTCAGGGGGAACCGGAGGAGGAAGAGGAGGAACTGCGGGTGGCGGAACCACTAACAGAAAAGGGAGTTGGAGGAACATCGCTCGGACTGAGGGATTTACTGAAAACAAGCAGCGGGGCTAATGTGGGAGCAAAGACGGGGAGATTGCTTACGTCGCGTCCAGTCTATCGTAGCATGCGGATTTCAGAGTGGGCCGCGAACCAGAGAAGTGGGTTGAACCTTTCTGATGCAACCATAGAGGGTAAGCAAAAAGGGTTCGACAGCAAGCTGCGGAAGGAGTTTGAAAAGTTTGCTGAGGGAAATGATTACATTGAGCGCAGTCGGTTTGTGAAGTTGTACCTCTCGATGGAGCATTTCGGTCTGCCGCCCAGTGAGGCGCAGGTGAACGAACTTGTGTCCCGCTACTGTAGGGGTGACAAGCTCAAGTTCAATGAGTTTTGTATTATCATGTTGCGCCGTGTTGGGATGTAGGGGGGACGGATCTGCTGAAACCCATTTTGCGCTTACGTGCTCGTACGCGGAACAATCTCCCATCGTCCGTTGGTACTTCCACTTGCCGTTATATTCAAGTGTCTCCTTATCCATGTGTCCGTATGTGTTGAGAGCACAGCGTCTATATTTGTCTTTTCTTACGTGCCTTTTTCCTTTTTACTGTTGTTATTATTGTTATTACTATTTTTTTTGTTTCTCTTTTTTCGAAAATGATATTCCAGATCACGGCCCCTACTTGTGTTAGTTGCGGTATGGAGGGTCGCGTGAGGTGTGTGTATGTGTGTGGGTAGGAGGGAATCAGAGGATCATAACAGCGAGGGAGTGTTAACAGTGAAGCGGGAAATGAAGAAGAAATCAAATTGCATCGTAACACCGACAAGCGAAGAGGGGGGGGGGATTCATTGCATCGCGTATGTGTGTGTTGGTTGGGTGGTATTTGTTTCTTCTTTCCGCAAAATGGCACAACCGGACATGTAAAGTATTTGGTCCTCTTCATGGGTTAATGACCTCCATGATGTACCAAGCAGATGTATACACGGACGACAAAACATATCCTGTTTAAGGTTCCCAGCGTCCACAGCGGCGTCTTTTTGTATCTACAAAGGCGGTGTCGGGGAAACGGGAACGCGGAGTGTTTCCACTTAAAATTTCTTTTGCTTCTCAGTCCCCTCACCACTAATTTCCTTGAACCCACTTGTATGATTGACTTCATCTTTTCCCCATCCTTCTCCACACCAGCTGCAATAAAATGTGGGAGTTCTCTATGTGCCTTTTCCTCTCCACGGCGGTGGCAGAGAATGATATCTTTGTGTGAACTGTGCTGATGTATAAGTTAATTCTCCCCACCCTTTGGCATCATGCTTTTCTTTCCATAATTCCTTTCTTGTTTCATCTAAAAATTTGCTGAAGGACTTGAGCACTGAGAAAGCGTATATTTTTTCTGCCTTCTTTTATCCCCTCCCCCTTTACAGGCTTCTGGTGCGGCACAGCTATTTGGGTTTCAGGGTTTGCCTCCCGTTTCGGTAGGAGCCGCCCTAGTCGTTGCGGACGACCATGCGACCGGAGCAGTGTGACACGTACACGGAGCTGTCCTCAGCCCCACGGGAGACGAAGGTAATATGCAAATATTTCGCCACGGGGGGCTGTAGCCGTGGGGCGGCTTGTGCCTTCTCTCACGTTCTTAACCAAAACGCACCTGAAGGTGTCGATGCTTCGCGTGGCTTCTTTATATGTGGAAATGTTGCCAACTTCGGAAGAACCACGGCGTTGCCAACAACTCAATCCGTGCTGTCGTCGCCACCGAGTACAACACCGGAGGACTCTAGTATCCTCGTGGAGCAGATGTGTGCTGGTGCTCAACAGCTCCACGCACCAACGGCTGAACCTAAGTTAACACCCACAATCCCTTCACTCCCAACCATTGTTGATGCTGGAACGGCTCGAGCAACTTACAGCAGTATTCCGCCTGAAAGGTCCCTAATCTGCTGTGAGGAGTCGTGGATGCCGCAGCAACGACCCCTGGTGCCACTGAATCACAGTCCTGTTGTCCACTTTGTTGCACCGCCGCCTGCTATGGCGTTTTATCATCCAATGCCGTACGTATTGGTGGGGCAGGTTCCTTTGGGGTACTCTCTTCAGGGAAGCACCGTGAACATAACCCGTGCGAATTAGTCGAGGTGTGTGCACGTCCCGCGGATGGTGTTGCGGCCGGCTCATCGAAAATTATTCATAGATGTCGTCGTGTCACTGGGCCTCCCGGAAAAGCTTATACAACTGTCGCTTGCAACTGCACCCAAGGTATAATGGGGTCGTTACGGAGGAGTACCCAGATGGAGGGACACCCTGTTGGTGGAATTCGGGTAAAACTAGGCAAACCGAAGCGAAACAATTGTGGCAGAAGTGAACGGCAAATTGTAATTAGCACTTCGTAGGGAGGGAAGTAGTCATCTGTACCTGAGCGTGGTAGTGCAGAAGCATGCCGTTGAAAAGTGGAGAGGTAAATATGGGCAGTTTTTTTGTTATTGGTCTACAAGTACATGTTTGTATCCTTAATAGATGCCCGTGTCACTGGGCTTTTGGCTCTCCCGCACAGTGCACGTCATCATCGTTGACTTATGGGGCGTTGTGCCTCCCTCAACTCTTCCCACTGCCGGCGCTTCGGGTGTATGACATGAAGTAATGCTAAGAATGACAACGTAAGAACAAAATGATTTTTACATTTCATTGGGCCATACATTACGCTGAGTGAAGTTGCTTTGTATCGAGGAAGCTTACTGGGCTGTTGGGTGCAGTTTCTTTTTCGCGCGTGTTGTACCCTGGGGGATGTTATTCTTTTTTTTTTCCCTCTCTCTTTATTGCAATGCCTGGTTGGGTGGAAGTACGCGAATAGAGGATGGATTGTATTCCCCGTGTAGAATCATTGGAAAAACTGCTGCTTTCATGCCTTCCTCCCATTTCTTTTCTTCCTCTCACTACAAAACAGGTTGGTCCCTTCTTGTTTTTGCTTTTTTCCCCATTTCTTTTTCTTTCCTAATTTTTTGTTGTTCACGGGGCACTTCATCCATTTTGATGATAGTTTCAACGTGTGTGAATGCCCCCGACGACCTCCTTCGTGTGCTCGTGTATGTCCGTTGTTTAACTTTTCCTATTCCCGCTCACATGCAGACACACGTGTGCTTTTCAGGTAAATACTTATTTCATTTCATGATCAGCCTGTTCATCGTTTGGGCTTTTATACAGTTTTCTATCCCCTTCCATAAAGATATGTTCTTTTTCTCTTTGTGGGGTTATATTTTCATTTTCATTTTTATCTGCTTTGCTTTTTTTTTACTGTCTTCGTGCACATTTGACAATGTTCTGTTCATTCTGTTTCCCTTTTTTTTTCTTTTGTTAAGTCGGCCAACGTTTTCTTTCACCCCACCAATGCGCGTTTTACTTTCCGTAATCCCTTTTCCGCATCTGTGTTTGGCAGCACAGTGCCACTACAAGTGAGTTGTAGCATGTGATATAACGAGGCATCTTTTTTAGTGCATATTTGGTTCGTCGGCTGGGATTTTTTGGGAGATGAAATATGTTTTGTTTTTTTTGTTGAAAATCCTCTTCCGGCATTCCTTCATTTGCTGCATTTACTCATTTCAATCATTTGTTGGTTCGTTTGTGTATCTCATGTGTAATAGCGGATGGGTATTTGATGAAGCGTGAGAAAAAAAAATGGGGGCGGGTGAATGGGTGGGGGTGTGGATTATTAGGATGGAATGAAGGGAAGAGCAGGATAAATCTAATTTAAAAAGAAAATTAAATATGAGTAAATAAATATTTGATATATATATATATATATATGTATATATGGATCGAAAAGGTAATATTTTGTAAAGTGGAGTAATTATCAAGAGAGGAGTAGGGGATGGAGGAAAAGGAAAATGAAAATGAAAAGCTACAACAACGACAAAGCACCACTAATAAAAAAAACAGATAGGGGGAATTGATTTTTTTTTTTGGAACATTTGCAGATGTAGTTTGCTTTTTTTTTCGTGTGTGTTCTTTGTTCTACATTTTAAAAAAATACTTCCAGACTAGTTAAAAGGGTGTCGAAAACAAAAAGAAATTCAAAACAAACGAGAAGATGGGAGAGAATTGTTCGTATATATGTATATATATATACATATATATATATATATATATATATATATGTACCTGAACAACTGTAGGTGGATGTTGCAATAAGTGAGAAAGAAGAAAGGAAGGAACAGCAGCTGCGAATAACGTGGCGTGGACCCCTTTGAAAACCCACTGATGCGACCGATGTGTTTTCCTTTTTCTCCTTATTTTTCCTCCCCCCGTTTGTATTGTTTAGGGAGTCGCCACCGCCTCTCGTACAGTGCTGCAGCCTCTATTTTTTTATTTTTTTAATATTATTTTGAAACGCGAGCTGCTGGGCTTTCTGAACCAAATGGGCAACTTGGCTGACATTGTATTTGAAAATATATTTCACGCCCCCATCTTTCCTCAAGTAACATATAACCCTTCAGTTGTACTTGTTTTCACTTCTGCTTCGTGCAGTTTGGCTACTTCAAATATCATCTTTCTAAACTTTGCGGTTTTCTCTGTTTTCTTTTCCGTTTCTCTTATTAAAACCATTGTTTCGCGTTGTCTTTACCGTGGCGTCGACGTGGAGGAATTTCTGTGAAGGGGGTTTGGCCAAAATTTGGAAGTCACTTTACCGTACTTGTGTTGCGGTGCGATTTACACCTTCCAATTCAGCTTTTCAGCATAAGTAATACGGTCGGAAGGGTGTAACAGTTGGGGAAAGGAAAGAGTTACAAGAATTATGGGTTACAAGATTGTGTGAGGGGTATTTCTGGTATTGTTACCAGCTTAGTTTCATGTCGGTTGTTTTATGATTCGCCAGTCGGACCGTTGCGCCTCGGCCTGTGGGAGACGGATTATGAGGCAATATGGATTGCATGTGAGTGGCAATTTGAATCACCGGTTTGACATCTGCTGCATGCGGCAGTTGGTAACATTCAATCGGTGGTTTACTCCTGGGGTTCGTATTATAATATAGGTGAAATGAGCGGTCACCCCAGTCGCAGCAAAGGTGTTTTGAGAGGGCTTAAGGAAGGCTAAGGAATGCTGTGCTCGGCGGTCGTGGACGTGTTTGTAAGTATGCATGCATATGTTCACATGTGAGCTTACACGTGTGAGCGTATGCGGTGGTTTTGTTTTATTTTTCTTATTCCATGTACTGGTTGACACTGAGAGAGCATGTGGCCTCTTTCACCGTGCCTCTATATTCTTCCCTCGACCCACCCAAATCATCGTTTCTACTGCCCGTGTTTTGATGCTCTTTTTCTTGTTCCTGCATTCGCCGGGTTTCAGTCTCCAAACCTTTGCCGGGGGAACCAAGAGCCCATTGGTTTGAGCGCTGCTTAAGCATATAGATAGAGAGTTGAGTAGAAAAGAAGGACAACAGCAGCGGGTCGCGATATAGGAGATTATATAAACTCAAGTACGCACACACACGAATACATACACCGTCTCAGTTCGAAGGAGGCGGACAGTGGGGGAGGATTGAGAGAGTTGAGGGTAAAGACAAGGGATCACTGAGTGTGTGTGTGTGTGTGTGGGCCGATAATAACAATAATAACAATATTAAAGAATAAAGCAAAGAAAGAACAAACAGAAGGGCAGATTGATAAAAAATTAAAAGGAAGAAGGAGATAAGGAATCATGGATCCAATCAACCCGAATGATCCCATTCTCACTAGGCGACTAGAGATGCTTGCTCAGAACGCCTTGTCCGTTGAGAGCGCCGATAGGGAGAGGGCAGAACAGGAGATCAGGGAGTTTCAGAATCGCGTAGACATACAGAGTGGTTTTGTGCTTTTGCTTCTCAACGTAGCGAGCTCCCAAAGCCCTGCAGCCTCTTTTTGTTCAATTGTGTTTAAAAACACAGTGAAGAACTGCTGGAATGAGGGAACATCAGAACATTGTGTGGCGGAGAGTGATAAGGCTTTTGTTCGCAACAACATTACAGGTATCATGTTTAGCGCTCCTCTGAATGTCCAGCGGAACTTAGCAGAGGCCATTTCTATGATAGCTGAGACTGACTTTCCGTCCGCATGGCCTGATGCGCTGCAGCGTATTATTCATGTTCTAATGAACGAAAAGAGTGTCGTGCTACACAGCGCAGCGTTATCTACGGCTCACAGCATTCTCGGACGTTATCGTAATCAGCCGGACCTTTCCCAGGAAACTGCCAATGATCTGCGAGTAATATACACGGATTTAACGTCACCGCTTCTTAACTCAATGGTGTTGCTTGTGGATGCTGTGGAAAAGTGTGGGACTGACGCTCATGCTGCGTGCACGGGTCTTACCTCCGCTGTGGAGTGCCTTCGTGATATAACTGCTTTTGATCTTGGTGACGAGTTTATCTGGGGAATCGAGGGGTTCGTCCGTGTTTTATTACGTTGTCTTCAACTCGGTGGCTCTGGTGTATTGGGGGCATGTACAATAGAGCTGAAGTCCGTCGTAATCATGTGTGTCTCGCACTTTCTTCTGCAATTTGATGAAGACTTTGAGAAGTACGCCTCGGAATTCCTTAAGGTTGTGTGGGACACCATTTCCTCCCCTTCGAGCTGTGAGAGTGATATGGACGATATTGTCGTTCAGGGGATGGGTCTTTTAGCGGCCGCCTGTCGTGGCGCGACACGGGAAGTTTTTAACAATGAGAGTGTTCTTGTGAATTTAATGACCGAGGTTATTATGCCAAACCTTGCGCTGCGGCAGGTGGATGTTGAACTGTTTGGGACAGAACCCGATGAGTATATCCAGAGGGATATTGAGGGTAGTGACTTTCACACTCGGCGGCGCGAGGCAGGTGAATTGGTACGAGCGTTGCTGTTATTCTTCCCTGAAAAAACCGGGCCACTCTTCACGGCAAAAGCGCAGGAGTTGTTGGCATCTGCCGCCCAAGGTGACTGGAAGGCTAAAGACTTGGCCATTTATCTCGTGTCTGCGCTCTCGTTGGAGGGGCAACACGTGAGCACACAGAGGGGTGTGACGCAGTGCTTGAGTAAACTTGTGCCTTTCGAGCCTTTTCTAAAACAAAATGTATTGTCTGAGCTGTCGTGCGGTGTTTCGCCGCAGAGCCCTGCAATAGTCAAAGCAAGCTGTATTCGATTTGTTGCAGCCTTCCGCGCACACATTGAGCGCTCTCTGTTGCCGGACATCATAGCACTACTTGCCTCCTGGATCCTTTGTGAGGACACTGTGGTCCAGGTATATGCTGCACACGCTGTAGAACGTGTTTTAACTCTACAGGACCCGGGTAAACCGGGCCACGTTATCACCGACACTGTGTTGGGGGACAAAGCACCTTCGCTTCTGCACAATCTTTGTGTGAGACTCAACCAGGAGAAGAAACCAATCGCGTACACAATGCAGTGCCTTATGCGTGTCTGCCAGAACTGTAGCGGTTGTGTGAAGTCGTTTGTGGGAGACATCATAACCTGTATGGTGCCTGTCATAAAAGAGAATTCAAAAAACCCGTCGAACCCATTGTTTAGTCACTGTATGTTTGAAGTTGTTTCCCAGTGCATCATGTTACGTCCGGAGGATGCAGCTGCTATCGAAAGCGCCTTGTGGGAACCTATGATCTTCATTCTTCAGAATGACGTGCTCGAGTATGTGCCTTACACTCTTCAAATCATGGCTCAACTGCTTGATGCTCATGGGAGTGGCGCACCCGAGCCACCAACGTATTACCAGGCTCTCCTGGAACCGCTCCTTTTACCCGAAATGTACAAACAAAGGGGAAGCATTCCTGCTATTGTTCGTCTTTTGGTGTCTTTCATAGAGCACTACCCGGGATTTGTGCACGGCAAGGGCCTAACGGAGAGGGTAATAGCGGTAGTCAGGTCGCTTGTTCAGTATAAGAATTACGACCACGAGGGACTTAACATCCTTACGACCATGATCAGAGCATACCCGAAGGATGTTATCTCACCATACATGGTGTCTATCTATCAGTCATTGATACAGAGGCTGCAGAAGTCTAGGACCCCGAAGTATGTTCGCATTCTCATCATCTTTTTGTCGATAACAGTGATCACTCATGGGGCTGACGATGTTGTGACGCAAATCAACCGCATTCAGGATGGGCTGTTCTGGATGTTGTTTCAACGTGTTTGGCTTCCCCACGTTCCAAAGGTCCTCGGAGTCCTCGAGCGGAAGACATGTATAATAGCCCTGGCCTCGCTTCTCGGTGATTGTGTAACGTTGCAGCAGAATGCTGAAACGTGGTCGACCTGTGTTGTGAGCTGCCTCAAAATGATTCACGGTGCTGTAGAAAAGGACGACTGGACGAGCTTTACACCACAAACTCATAGTGTCAATGACTTAGCCCAGCATGTTGCCGATATCGGGTATACAAATGCGTTTTGTCCACTTCAGGGCGCCGTGCAGACACCAGTTGACGTCTGTCCCATGGTTCAGCAGCCAGAGGCGCTTTTCCGAGAGCGCCTTCAGAAAGCCTTGAGTGGTCCCAACGCGGAGCAGCTGGTACGGTTGCTGCAGGCTTATCCCGAGGTAATGGCGCAATTGCAGTGATGGGTGTGAGGAAGTATCTTTGCGTTGTATTTCCTTGGTTCCATTTTTCTGGCGTCCTTCGGTTCCACAGCGGCGGTTAATTTGCGTGGGCGGCTCCACATCTGGGCGGTGTGCGACCAACCGCAGTTGTTTTTTGTTCGCTTTTGTGTGTGTTTTCAATCATTTCTCCAGCTATTCGCTTTAGTTGCTGAGCGTCATTGACGCACCGCAACGGTCGTCGGGCTGCTGCATTACAACATCGGGAGAGAAGATGTTGCACTGAGTGGAGTAGGCTGGAGAGAAGGGTGATTTTTTTTTTTTTTTGTGTTGGTGTTTGGTTGTTTTTTTTTTTATTCGTGGGCGATTTCCCCTCTTTTTTAAGGATGAGCAGAGGGTGATACGACCGTTTCCGCGGCGGAGCATCCGTGCCGAAGAAGTGCTGGCGATATGGACCGCCCGCGTAGACGGTAGGGATCCCTGCAGGAGGCACAGAGTGAGACGCAAGTTAAGAGAAGTAACAGGGGAACAAAAGTGACAACAGGGAGGAGAATACAAGTTTCTTTCGTGCCTTCTCATCTCGTTTATTGGTCTGTACGCTACACGTATGTGTCTCCTGTATTTACCTTGATGGGTCGGATGCTCCTATTTCTTCATATATTCCCCTCCGTTCTCCTTTTTTTCCCCCCCTTTCGAAAAATAAAAATCCCTTCACATCTTCCAATTTACCCTTCATTTGAGTCGTTGGCATTCTCGCAGTTGACACAGCTGGTCCGTTGTCCGCGTAGTGTGACGTGTGTGGAGCGCATTACACTTGCATTAACTCACGTTGAAGGGGGCTGGGGGGGGGGGAGTCAGTAGGACATCAGCAACATGTTCGCCTACATCTGTGCCACGGCCCAAGAGTTTATAGGGGGTGTGCACTTCGGTCCCGACAACCGCGTCGTTTCTGTAAACACCTCGGAATATCCCTCACTCTCGGGCATTCAATGTGGAATGGTTCTTACATCCATCAATGGGACGCGTGTTGGGCAGTCCGAAGAGGAGAAGTTACGATGGAAATGTGCCGCTGGTGAGCTGATGTTAGTGTTCAACTCTAGGGCCCCGGGACAGCACGACGAGCTGGACCTGAGCTCTGCTGAGGAAGACGAAAATTTGTTGGACAGCCAGAAGACGCTGCTTTCACCAAACTTGGAGTGTGATGAAATCGTTTTCGGCCAGCGTAAGAGTGTGGACGTACTTATTGATGCAGTGGGGCGCACCGGGCCTGGCGGGTGCATTATCATCATGAGTGAAGGTGTTAACCCCTCCTATGCTCTTACGGTAGCTGCTGAGCAGTCATCGCGGACCACAATGTACATCAACGCAGTTGCGCGGCTCAAGACACGCCAACCTCTCACTCGAGCAGGTGAAGATTTTCTCAAGTCCCTTAGGAAGGGACTGTGGATTTATATCGAACAGGCATCAAAATCCATGTCGCTTCTTTACACCCTGGCCGAAAGCATCGAGGAGGCGAGGAGGAGTGCTACCATCGACGCCAATGCACGTGTTTTCCTCATGTGTGAGCCACATCCTCACTTTCCGGAGGCATTGCTTGAGGGGGCTGTAACACTCCGTAGTTCACTCCGCCCTGGAACGAGTGAGGTCATGCTGGAGGACAATCTTCTGGCAAGCGAGCAAAAACTTAGGGCTGTTCGAGGCGGCTCTCTTGTGACATCCGATGGGAAGGCAGAAATCACCAAAGTGAACGCACGCGTTAAGATTTCCCATGAAGTTAGCATTGTTCCTTTAGAGAAGAATGCCTTTATGGAACTGAGCCGAAGTGCAACAGCCCCCATCGAACGAGAGGCCGGCAGGGAGCAGGGCATAACACGCACTGCCAGGTACACTTTTGGCAAAAATGAAAAGTTTATTTCTCTCTGTAGGGTGAAGGATGGGTGTTATGCGGTGGGCACTTTGGGGGGATATGTGATCATGATAGATGCAGACGGCTTACCCCTCATTCAATTCAGGCCGCACAAAGCGTGTATATGGGATGTCGCTTTCGCTTCACCGCACGACTTCGCCACTGCCTGCGACGACGGCGCCAGCGCCATTTTAAACTACTCACTGGAGGCACACGAAATTCGAGCTACTTCTGTGGCTTCATTTCAGCAAGAAGTCTTTGCGGTAACATATGTGACACCTGATGAACCGGATAGTGCTGTTGTATCCGGTGGCCTGAGCGCGACAATTTGTGTACTGCACTCAGATCGGCAGGTGAGCTCATTCATATCCGCCGGAATGACTATTCAGGCACTGCGCTCCACAAGGCAACGACACGTAATCGTAGGCGGTGGGAGCGGCGTCTGCGCGTTAATTGATCCGGTGGCGTCGACTATTCTGGAAGAAAGCGGCCGCCACAAAAAAAAGGTACCGGCTGTGGCAAGTTACGGCGCTTTGGGTGTGACAGGGGGTTTTGATAAAGTGGTTCGGCTTTGGGATGTTAGGAATGGACTTCGTATGGTGACTGAAGTGGCCATGCCAGAGGTAGTTACAGCAGTTGCAGCTCATGGGGAGCATGTTGCTGCCTGTTGTGGCTCTGATCTGTTCGTGTGGGATGTTCGCAATTTATCCCGCCCGTTGGTACGGAGAGAAAAGGCATGGAAGGACCTCACCAGGGGTTTGGTTATGTGTGATAATTCAATTGTTACTGCCTCCGCGGATGGCGTAACCCGCTTCTGGTCACTCAATGCAACCAGCGAATAATGTACCGTTTGCGGCCAACTGATCGAGATAGGAAAGTAAAAGAATGACCAGGCATGTCTGTGATTGTTTGCGCGGAGGAGAATTAAACACTTGTGATAAAACCTCCCACCCTCCCCTCACCTCACAGTTATTTTTGATGGTCGCGTCGCGGACTGAAGAATGCGAAAAAAAACTGTGAGGTGAGGTGGATCAGAATGTGTCTGAGGTTGGTGTCTCGGAGGCGGTGGTGCACCTGAACGAGACAAAAGTGTTCGTGCAGCATAATAGGTTTGTCGTGAGAGATATGGCTAAGATTGGGGGGGGGGGAGGGAGGGAGAGGCTTTCGTTATGGTAATTTTTAATGGTGCGCCGTAGTGCCGCGAGGGCTGTGCATGAGTATTGTTTAGTCTGTCCACTTGCGTGTGGAGTCCTTTGGGTAAGTTTCCCCCTCCCCTTTTCTGTTATGAGCATATCGAGGTTTGTTTTTTAATCGTGGGAAATATACGGGAGAGAGAGAAAGAAGGCGTGAACAGTAGGTGTGCGAGTAAAAAAGACTCTATGGGCATGCAAAAGGCACATATAATGCAAACCTTAAGGCCACTAACCAATTGATGTTTGAGAGTATCGCACTTATGGGTAAAAGAGAACTAAGCACACGGGGATCTTCCTGTTGTCCGTAGCCTCTATTTTTAATAATAATACTATTATTATTACTGCTACTATATATTTTTTGTCTATTGGTTTTGTAATGTATTGTTGATAATAGTCTTACTACCATCCCTTATTACTATTATTACTATTATGATTTTTGTGTAAGTTTGTGCGACTCGGTTCCGAGTCGACCGTGCGGGGCATTGCGTTACCACCTTTATTTATTTTTCGTCCTTTTCCCCCCAGAAACTATATTGTTAACGTTTGCGCTGAACGGAGGTGTGGGCCCCTTTCGAGTGGACTAGCTGCATCGCTGGCCTTCACCAATATATCATTTCTCACACCGTTTGTTTTCATTCCCTTTTCCCCGGCTTTTTTTTCCAAGTTTGCCCTGTGTGTCCGGACGGGAGAAGTTTCCCTGATTTATTTGTTTGTTTTTGTTTTTTCTTTTGTTTTAATTTTCTGTTGCCGTTACGGCCCTTGTGTATCTATTTTTCTTTAGCTACAATGTCGGAGCCGACTACACCAATAGAACCTAACTGCCTTACATCAAGTGAGTGCGTGCGACGTGTCGCCAAATTGCTCGAGCAACTTGATGCCGCTGGCCTGCGGTATGACCCCGCGCAACCCCCAGCTCCCGATGCGGTGGAGAATATTCTTATTACGGACAAGTGGAGTTGTCGAACCTGCGGTGCGACTGATGTGAGCACATGCCCTCATACTGGCCGCCCGCATCGCAGGTATCTTGTTCGCATCGCGCAAGACATTTTGCGGCTCATCGGTGCGAGAACTGGTCAGTTTGTCGTACGTCCGCCGAAGATGTCCAGCAGTATGGACGGGAGGTCGCGGTTGCGCAGTTTGCGTCGTGTGACGATGAACCCTCAGGCTCTTCTGTTGGCGTACTATTATGCTATTCCCTCGTGCGAAGAGGTGGATTCACTCGTTACTGAATGCGCTCAGCACTTCTTGGTTTTGTTGGGTCACCTTAATCAGTACGGAGCGCAGGGGGAAGTGAGTGGAGAGTACGCCGACGCACTTCTTTCATCGACAGCCCTCATGTGGCGTGAATACAGCAGAAGGATAGCAGAGGGACTGGACCTGTCTAAAATCACGGACCGCCAAGCTTGTAAGGATACCCTCCTTAATGCAACGAAGGAGACTTATTTGGCCGTCGCACGGGAAATCCGAATCTCTCCATCCAATGAATGTTTGAACGCGTTCCTCCAGCTTCTCCGCGTGCGCTTGGGACGTGTGGCACCGCAAGAGGATTTGGACAAACTTGAGGCGAGCGACCAGCAGCAGCAACGCTATGACGATGATGAGGAACAGGCAGAATTAAATCGCCATGGGAAGTGTAGTCTCAACAGGACCTCCCTTCTACAATCCTCCGCTCCTCCTGTTCTTCTGTCGGAGGGCAACACGAGTGGATCTGATGCAGAAGCGCCTTCGCCTGTTGCCATTGGTCCCCCGCTGCCGCCAAATTGGTACATCGACGAGCACGGCCGCTCAAGACCACCACAGGTAACTGAGGAGCAGCGTCGTAAGGAGAGGTTCTCCAGGATGGAGTTCCGTGCGAGAAAGGCGTATGAAACGGTAATTAAAGTGCCTGAGCAGAAGGATGATCCTCTAAAGAAAGAAGTTATCGCTGCGCTGAACGATGCGCAACTCGGGATCCTTGCGGAGCAGTGCAATCAACAACCGCCGGATTTGCGTAATGTCCCCTCTTTCCTAAACCTTGTTGTTGAAGGCCTGTTGAATGCCCTTCCGCGTCGCCTGCGGTCACGTGTCGAGCAGGAGGTGCGCGACGTTTTGGATTGGAGGGTTGTGCGTCGGTCCGTAATGGGTAGTCCGGGGAACATTTCGGTCCTCACGCGGTACGTAATGGGAAAGGTAGCGCAATATGGGGCGCCGGCGAAGTCAGAGGAGACTCTGAGCCTCGCGGAGCGTATCAGTGAGGATCTGGAAAAGTGCCTCCCAGACTTGGGGACTGCAGTTGCCAACGCTTTTCGAGTCATGTTCTCTTCTATCCGCCAGCTGCACGAAGACGTAGCTCACTACTCATTACTGTATATAGCCCCCCAACTTCGGGACAATGCGGTGCCTTTTATGCGAGAGTTTATTGTTGAGTGCCTGCCGTCTGTAGAAAAGTGGGAGAGCTCACTTGCTTTTGTAAGGCGGTACTTTAATGATGAGCGTGTAACGGCGTGGATAGCTTCGCCCGTCGCAGCGTCGCTAACAATTGTGACGGAGAGTGCAAAGCGACTCCGCGGATGTTTGGTATTTGGGCTGATAGATCTCCTGCGCAGTAGTGGTTGTCAGCCGAACGAACGGTGGCATGATTATCCGACAGAATGTTTCTTCTTTGAGAAACCGATTGTTTTTTTTGCTGCGAATGCCGTGCAGGAGTGTGCCTTGTTGCTGCTGCTCTCAGGAACGGTTTCTACTATCTTTAGAGCCAAGGGGATGGATTCTGCCACCATTAACGGTATTCTAAAGCAACTACACGACAAGTTTCGTCGTTTACTCTCCGAGCAACTGACACTCTCTCTTTTGAAGACGTGTGTAAGTGATTTGATGAGGAAAGTGCTGGTTGAAACGAAACCCGAGTGTGTTCTTACCGATGCGGAAGTTCAGCAGCTCAATGGCGCTGTCGAGAAAATGACCGACACGGGCTCCACCTTGTACATGACCTTCGAGAAGAGAATTATATTATTTATCGAAGCGGTTCTGGCACGCGGGGAAAATGACCCTGCACCACTTGGCCTGGTAACCGATTCCCTGAAGCAAGTTGCGGCTTTACTCCAACGCGCGCTGACTCTCAATTGGGAAGTTTATCGCCTCGTTTATGATGGATTGCTCTCTCATGTTGAGCAGCAGGAGGCGTCCGCTTAGTTTTTGTGCGAAATGTAGGTGTGAGTGGGGGCGCGCGTGTGGAGATACAATACGAGCTTGCATTTGTTTCCCCTCGCTACTATATTATTTCCGATTTTTACTTTTCTGCACCTTCGTTTTCGTTTCCCCTCTCTGTCGTTCCTCGCTTGCTTCCCGTTTTGTGTTATGTTGCTGTCTTTTGTTTTTTTGTTTTTTGTTTTCCTATCACCAGGGGACGTACCGGAAGAGCGATCTGAAGCGAAAGCAGAAGTGTGGCCACCGCACAAGATGCGTGATGTAACATCACCAATTCTTATTGTAGTTGTATATTGAACCGTCAATGCTGCATCCGCTGTCTCCTTTGTCATTGTTCCGAGATCTACAAAAGTGTACATAACCTGGAGGAAAAAAAGAATTCAATCAAAAAAAAAAGTCTCCTTACACACACCGGCGCCGCGATGAGGGAGGCCTACTTTTTTCCTACTTTTTTTTGCCGCTATCTCGATTGGTCGCTTCTTTTTATCCCTATTTATTTATTTGCTTCTCCCCTCGTTTGTATATCTTCACGTAAATGTTCGATATATATATATATATATATATTTATACAATTGATATTATACCTATGATGATTATTATTGTTATATTTTGTTGCACTTCACTATGGACGTATCGTAAGTGTGCAGTTATCGTTTGGTACAACTGCAGTCATTCCATTCGTGTTTGTTGTTGTCTTGTTTGTTTGTGTCCTCAGGCGGTTGATTTTTATTATATGAACAAACTCCATTCCGCGCGTGCTCTGAGTTTACTTCTATTTTTTGTTGTTATGTTTTATTTTCCCCCTGTTGTGCTCGCTGCTTCTATGCTTACCATTCACTATTTTCTCTCCATCTTTTTTTTTCTCGTTTTGTATTTTTCTCCTCGTATATGTGAGCCCACTGACCAATATCAACGGGGTTAACACACACAAAAAGTATATTACACGCGGTCCAAATACGTAGCAGAGACGGAGGAAAGGAAGGGGAAAAAAATAATTAAAACGCAAACTAAAATAAAAGGGAAGGCAATATTAATAGGGGCAAAGGAATAAGTGAGGCGGGATACGTAACAACAGCAGTGCTTAATAACAATAATAATAGAACAAAGGATAACAAGAGGGGAAAGGCACCAAGAAGAGGGTGTGGAGAATATACCAACGTGGAGGTTATTCACCACGCGATATTTTGATTTACCATAGCTTTATTATTGTTTGTTTTCTTTTTGAGGAGTTCGTGACATCTTAGCGGGTTTTGGGTCCCACAGGAATCATGTACCCCCGACACGATGATGTGAGTTTGTTTCAACGTTTTGTTAATGATCACAAATTGGAGGAGAAGGGCCTTCCTCTCTATCAACTAGCGCAGCTCGAGGGAACGGATCAGGTCATGTTGGGAGTGGATGGTACAAAGATTATTGACATGATTACGCAGGCGGTGCGGGAAAGAGAAAAGATGGCTATTTACACCTACACCACACCTTACACGGTGTACGAAAAAATAAATGAGTTTCGGACAATGTTTCAGTCTATCAAAAATTGTACCCCAGTTTTTGTTTTTAACGGTATCCAGTATTCTCCAGATTCTGCTGAGGAATTTGGAAGAGAGAAGAACGTGGTACCAAGCGAAGTAGCCGCTCTCACCGGGACGGACAGCTCGAGGTTGAGTAACACGACGAATGTTCGCTTTGCGGAGATTCACAAAAAAACCGCTAACCGATTTGTTGTGGAGGAGGATGTTGAAGGACAAATTATCAGAATTTTTCGATCAGAATTCAAGAATACCATTCGTGCTCCTTACTTAGCCTGGGCTCAACTCTCCTCCTTCCGCCACTGTAACCACCGGCACATATCTGAAGTGTATGGTTGTTTGGAGCTACTTGCCTTCCCTGGCATTGATCGTGTTGTGACAAATATCAACCCAACAAGGGGAACTTTCGATGTGGTGTATAAGGCACGGGTTCTAGAGGCAGCTCGTTTGAGTGAAGAAGATCTGAGCAGCCTAATTTTGGTCGAGAGTCGGAGTCGTGTGATGAGGACTGTCACCCTTAAGTTTTCATCACTTGAGGATATGATAAAGAAGGTTGTTCGGTATAAGGGCTCCACTATTGGGGCTTCATTTGCACAACAACTTCACGAGGAGGCGATACGAGCCAGCGAGGCAAATCGCATGCGTGCGTCCAACCAAAGGGGCGCCGCATTTCGCAATCTCTCTGCGTTCGCAAGCCCGGTGCTAACCTTGACTCCACCCCACTGCCTTCCTCTACATTTTCTCTACGGGATTCCGGGGTTTCCTCATGCCGACGCGGAGTCCTTCGTGGGGCTTCCGCTTCCGCCCGTGTTGTATTACATCATGTCAGCAGGGTTGCTGTCTCCGAGCCTCTTTGCTGCAGTCTCGCAGGAAACTGTGGTGGATGACTGGCCGCTTGTAGACTCCATCAAGTACAGAGACGTAGCTGAAACTGTATTGCCTCTGCGGGTGCAAACGATTTACCAGCTCGCCTGGACGATGAGCCGGGGCCTCGGTTCTATCTCATGGTTTCGTCGCTACAACGTTCTCCCGGCACGCGTGAGCAAATTGCACGTGCCCCCAGCGATCCAACTTGATGGTTGGGCACTCCATAGCGTCACCGTACCCCGTGGCCTTCACCTCGTTGACGTGATGGAGTTCGCGCATCTCGCTTGCTCAGTTGATCAGGTGATTTACAATACAATGGAGGAAACTTACGCCGCAATTCTGCTGCAGTCCCTTGACTTACTTGGTTACCTAACGCACGAAACGCAGGACTTGCACGAGGAGGGCCAGTCAAGTGAGCCGTCAACATTCGGCCGAGCGCTGCAACTGTGCAGTGTGCCCACGCTGAGTGAGTACACCGTTCTGCTTATTGAATTGGCCCGCACGAATGCCATCTCCACCGAGCCATTCCGAATTACTACGGAAGAAGTTAGTCCGCGCGATACCCCTCGTGATATTGTTTTCGCCAGCCGTGTTTTGTCCATTATTCCTTTGAATGTATCGGGACCTTGGACGGCACCCATCGACGCAGAATTAGCAGCCTTCAGTATGCTGTCGCGCATGATTTCTCGCTCGATACGCCAGCTCCTTGAGGCGATTACTACGTTGATGTTCTCAAAAGGGAGGACACACGTACCTTTGCACAGGATAGGCGAGATCCAGCGGCTTCTTCCCTTCTCCACGCCTGTTGAGTTTGGTTGCGGTGTGCTTGTTGAATACATGCTCATGAAGGATAAATGTACCCTAAAGGATCTTGAGGAGGCATTTCCTGAATGCACTTACCTCCGCCACGACCTCGCAACTCTTTTCTACTTCTGGGATCTGGCAGTGCAAGTGCTTCAGCGCATTGAAACGAAGGAAAACTTTTGCGTTGACCAGCATTGTCTTTCAAGCGCTAATGAGCGAATGAAGAGAGCCCAGAAGAATCTTAACATCCTCACGGGAGTGCGAGAAACATATTATTGAGGTACCGAAGTAGTGGTGTACACCCCTTTACCCACTACTCCTAAAGGTGTCTCGGAGTTTTTAACGCTCCTTGTTGAGCGGAGCCAAGTATTAGCGTAAAGATGGAAAAGGGCAGAGAAAGAAAAAAGGAAAAGAACATTGATTGTGACCAAAGACACGATAATTTAAAATTTTTTTTTTTTTGATAGAGAGCATGACGAAATATCGGGTGGGAGGGTAAGAAAAGAAAAAAAAGAAGAAAGGGGAAGAATTGAAGTTGCGGGAACATAAAATAAGGGATCACGTAGAAAACAGGTAAATGAAAAGAATATCCACCATACCCAACAGCAAACAATTATATATATATATATATATATATATATTAAATGGCAATCAGAAGTTTGAAGGGGGTAAATGAACCGAGAAGGAAAGGAAAGAACAAAAAAGAAAAGAAACCCGATGGGGGGGGTGAATAATAACGACGAAGGCGGAAGGCGGAGGAGGAGGGGGAAGAAGAAGAGAATTTTAATGAAGTTGCGGAATGAGAAAGAAAAAGCGGGAGTTGGGAGCGAGCGAAAGAGTGGTTGAAAGGAGGGGGAAAATGCAAGAAAAAAACTCCTGTTTAATTATGATTGAGAGGAAGGGGATATGTCTCATGTGTGACGCCTTTTTCGGTTTTTTGACATGTTGAAATGAGATGTGGTTGAACTTTGGCCGTTTTGCTTCTTCCTTTTCCTTTCCTTTATTTCCATTTAATCCTCTTCCCGCTGTTTGTCGTCTCCCTACGCATAGTAGGGTCATATTTTCATTTTTCTCTCTCCCCCACTCGCACGGTACGGTTTCTTTTTCCCTTTCTTTCCTGGTATGTGTGCTATTTTTATTGTTGTTATTATTATTATAATTACTGTTGTTTGGTATTCATCGACTTGTACTCCTTGTGGTTATTTCTATATTTCTATATTTCTATATGCATATATATATATATATATTTGTGTGTGTGTGTGTGTGTGTGTGTACGTTTCGTTGTCGTGTTTTGTGCTGCTTTGTTACTTCCCCTCATTTGTTGTTGCCCCCCCCGTCCCTGCTCCTTTTTGTGACTTTTTGTTTTTTTAAATATATTTTCGTTGTTTGTTGGCCTGAATCTGCCGCAGCACAATGTGCGGCAGGAAATTCTTTCTTGAATTTTTTTCTCTTCCCTTATTTCTGTTGTTAATCACTAAAGGAACGGGAAGTGTGTCAGTTACTTTTTTCTTTGTGTTTTCTTTTTTTTTTTTGACGAAGGAGCTTGGAATGATATTTTTGCAAGAAAAAAAAAGAAAAAAATTAAAATAGGAGTAGGAGGATGAGAAAATGATAGAGGGATTTTGTGGCAGCTGTAATGTGTTGGTGTAGGCTTACTAAAGGGACCACTGTAGTTATTTGGTTTAAGACGGAAGGAAGCACGCAAAGCAAAGGAAAAAGGGTGAAAACGGGGGAGGGGGGAGGGGAGAAAATGAAAGAGAGAGAGAGAGAAAAAAAAAGACAAGTTGCTGCGGCAGAGATATTCTTTTTTTCTTTTTCTTTTTTTTTTTGTCGTTCCTCCTTTTTTTTTTTTGGTGAGTGAGGCGAGGAAGGTGGTGATCGATTAGATGTGTTTGAATAAACATGCGCAACCACCTGCTTCCACACGTCCATGCTTGTTTACGCATATTATATTGTTATATATGTGCATAAACTCTGGGTTTCTTGATCTTACCATACCATGCCATACCGTGCCTTACCTTATCTTATCTTATTTTTATTTTATTTTGTTTTTTGTTTTTGGTTATTGTTGAGGGGTGTGGGACACGCTACGAAAGGCGATTTGTAGTTTTTTTTGTTTAATTCTCTTTTTTCTTTTTTGTGTTTGTTTGTTTGTTTGTTGTCCACCCTTCTTTCTTTCTTTTTGTTTTGTTTTTGTTGTTGTATTTTTCAATCTTCTTTCGCTGAAAGATGTGGTTATTTTCAGGATAGGGAGAGAGGAAAGATTACGCATTAAGATATTTATATTGTTAATACATAGAGAGATAGTGTTTTTTTTTTAAATTTTCCACCTTCTCCTCCTCCTCCTCCTCATTTGTTGGTGCTGGAGAGAAGAGGAAAGGGGGGGGGGTGGTGGTGTAAAGATTGGTGGGAGAGGTAAATACAGACACGAAAAAGAATAAAAAAAAATGAAAAGAAGGAACGAAGAGCGTATGAAGTTGAATTTAAATTGAAGTCTGAGAGGAAATGTGTTTTGTGTTTGTGTGTGCGCATATGTGAGATGACGCCAAAGGGGAATGCGAAGGGATGAATGGAATGGGATTAAATTAAAGGAAATGAAATGAAACGTGGGGTTTGTTTTGCAGCAGCGTACCAAACATGGAGGCGAGCGGTTTATCTTATGGAAGGAAGGTGTTTGGGGTCAGGGAGGAGAAGGAAAAGAAAAAAAAACAGGGAGGGGTACCAAAGGGAAATGTGGTGAATATTTATACATATATTTATATATACACATACATACATATATATGTATGTGTATCTTGCCATTATTTTTGAATACGCTTGGGGTTGTCAATCGCTGTGTGAGGGAAATCATGCAATGAAATGAGTAAGGTTGCATATGCGTGAATGTAGTGACTTGTAGTCAAGAGGAGGAGTACTTATATCAAAATTAGATTTGTTCTCTTCCATTGCCACAATGTGCTGCAGACGACTGAGGTGAAGGTCTTGATTTGCTTGAGCCTATTTCCCTTTTTTTTTTGATTGATTGATTTTACTTTTTCTTTTTCTTTCCTCCATCCTTTTCGGCCTTTTCGTCTCTATTCCCTTCCCTTCATTTGCATCCGTCTGTAGTCGTGCTCAGCACAGACGGCGCCTCGCTTTCGACGTGTCCATGCGGTATGATTGACGGGAACGTGTCAGAGGATACACACACGAAAAAACAACAACAACAAGAACAACAACAGCAGCCGAAGAGCTAAGCAAAAGAAAAAAAAAGAAGCACACAAACTCACATATAAAAGAGAAGGAAATAAATGTGTGAGAGGTGTTTGTGCTGAAGCCGGGTGCAGATTCTGATGGTTTCGTCGCGGCAGAGGATGGAGGAGGAATGTTGCGGACGCTAAATATCTTTTTGACGGCCTCTATTCTTTACGTTTCTTCTTTTTTTTTTTTGATTCCCTTTCTTTCACTTTTTTTTTTCTTGCAGCCACTTTTCTTCCTTTGTTTTTCTACCCCTTTCGTTTTTTGTTGTGGTACTAGTGGTTAAGTTTGTTTCTTTGTGTCAACTTTGTTTCTTTTTCTTCCCGTTTTGCGTGTTGGCAACTGGTAATACCGGTAGCGGCCGTGTGTGCCTTCAAACCGCACCTCTGAAACCATTTCGCTGAAGGTAAATTATGTTTCTTTCTTTTCTCTCAACTTGCTGATGATGATCATGTCGCGAGCCACAGACTTCATTTTGTTGTCCTATTTCTTTTTTTTAAAATTATTTTCTACATCTTTATGCCTCTTATTTTCAATCAATGCCGGGGTAGTCCCTCCCCTCCCACAGTGCAAGCACTTAACAATGGTAAGTGGACCTACAGCTACTGCGGTTGTGCAACATAAGCGGATTCGTGAGGATGAAGATGACATTTTCGATGGGGAGCGGGATGATGAAATGTCAGCCGGTTGTGTTAATATGGCAAAGATATTTTTACGTACACCACCGGATCCATACGGCGGCTGTCATGCATCGGTATGGCCTCGACCTCAAGAGAACCAAAAGCAGGGGCCGGACACTGTTCCTTATGCCGCTGTTGCGGATACTCTTGCGGATATTAGCGCGGAGAGTTCAAGGTTGGAGTGCATTCGACTCCTTTCAAACTTTCTCGTGGCTGTCATACAACGCAATCCAATAGATTTGGTTCCTGTTGTTTATCTCGTAATAAACAAGCAAGGGCCAGCCCATGAGGGGATAGAACTTGGTGTCGGCGATGCTCTGCTACTGAAAGTTGTTGCGGAATGTTGTGGCATAACGGAAGCACGTGCGAAGGAGGAATATAGACAAACTGGCGACTTGGCCGAGGTGGCACAGAGCAAAAAGCGCATACAATCCACCCTTGTGAAACCCAAGCGCTTGACTGCACTAGCAGTGTTTCAGGCGTTGCGTGAAATTGCCCTCATGAGTGGGAAAGATGTGGCACGGCGCCGTGGTGACGTAATAAAGAGGCTCCTTCGTGATGCCGTGGGTCCCGAGGTCAACTTGATTGTTCGAGCTTTGCAGCAGAAGATGCGTGTGGGGCTAGCGGAGACTTCTGTTCTTGCAGCTGTCGGTTACGCCTTTGCTATGAGCAACATTGGCGTTGCAAAAATACCATCTCTTACCCCAGAACAGCTGCAAAGGGAATTAAACGTTGGTGCGGCTAATCTCACTCGTACATACAATGAAGTTCCCTGTCTTGACGTTGTTTTGGCTGCTGTGTTGCAGCACGGCCTTGAAGTGATTGTTCCGACGTCTGCGGAAGCGAATATGCATGCGCGTGCCCTCTCCGTTCGCCCCGGTATTCCAGTGAAACCGCAACTTGCCCACCCAACCAGTGGTGTAAGTGTTATTTTGGATCGATTTAATGGCAAAGCATTCACCTCTGAATACAAGTATGATGGTGAGCGGGCTCAAATTCACTATACGAGGAGTAGTGGAGTTCAGATCTTTTCACGCAACTCTGAAACAAACACGAGCAAGTACCCCGATATTATATCTATGCTTCCTGAAGCGTTTTCGGTTGACACCGTTGATTCTTTCATAATTGATGCTGAAGTGGTGGCGGTGGACAAGGTGACTGGTGCTTTACAGGCTTTTCAGGTGCTACAACATCGGGGACGGAAAAACGTTTCGTTTGACAACGTTAAGGTTCCCGTATGCGTGTTCGCTTTTGACATTTTGTACTTCAATGGTGAACCACAGATGTCGAAGACGCTTTCCCAGCGCAGAGAAGTGCTCCACACCCATTTTAAACCAGTTTCCACGAAGTTTCGGTTTGCCGAGTACCTGGACAGCAGTGATGTGGATGACATTCAGGCCTTCCTGGATCGCGCCATAAGAGATGGGACGGAGGGACTTATGGTGAAGACGCTCGAAGAGGAGTCGACGTATGTGCCAGCAAAACGTTCGCACTACTGGCTGAAACTCAAAAAAGATTATATGGATGGTGTTACCGATACGCTTGACCTCGTTCCCATTGGTGCATACTACGGGAAAGGGAAACGCACCGGTGTTTTTGGTGGATTTCTTCTCGCATGCTACGACGGTGAGGGTGACGAGTATCAGAGTATATGCAAGATTGGAACTGGGTTTCAGGACGATCAGCTTGAGGCCATCACCAAATCACTCCAACCATCTATATTGGATGAACAACCGCGCTACTACCGCACTGAAGATAAGCCGGATGTGTGGTTTCAGGCATCGCAAGTGTGGGAAGTGAAGGCTGCTGATCTTTCTATATCCCCTGCCCATTTCGCTGCATATGGGTTAGTAGATGCTTCAAAGGGAATTGCACTGCGGTTTCCGCGGTTTATTCGCGTGCGTGAGGACAAGAAGGTGCATGAGGCCACATCGGCTGCACAGGTTGCAGAGATGTACCACAATCAATCGCTCGCTCAAAGGGGTGTGGGCGATATGGAGTAAGAGGCATTAGACCATATTAAGTTTTGTGCGACGGCCTCTATACAATGGTGTGATCACTGCAGAAAAATCGGAAGAATGTGCGATGCGGGTATACCCGTATTTTTATTTTCCAAGATTTAGGTGTGCTCGCTTACGAGAAGAGGGCTAAGAGACGAGGTGTGTTTAAATTTAGGCGCATGTGGATACAGGGTAGAATTACGTTAGCGAAATAATATGCGTCGGAGGTATACCCCCATTTGCACGAGGAGATGCGCCCGATGCGAACATACAATCTGTTTCTATTTTCCCTTTTTTTTTTTACTGTTGTTTCTAATTTGTTATTATCCCACAGGATTCCCTAAGGCTAATATCCTCTGCCTTCTCTCTCTCTTTCGTTTTTTTGTTGTTGCTTAACTTAACAGCATATTTTCCGGTGGCGGTGGTCGATGGAAGCCAATTACTTATGGGTGTAGCACTGCGGGTCATAACATATTTTCGTAGGGGACCGCTATGGGGACACCATCGGAAGCCGTCTAAAAGGCCACGGTCGAACTCTTTTGATGTTAATAATAAAAACTGCACAAGCACCGAATATGATAAGGGCGCACTCGCAGTGAATGAAAATACAAGGGATGAGGACGAAGGTGTGACGTCCCTTTTGGCCATGCGAGTGATGAGTGGCGCTGATGGTGCCACTGAAGTCCCACTCTGTCGTGCGGTGCTTCGTGGCTCGTCTGTGGAGAGCGCTTATGGTTGTCATTATCATGCATATCCCTCCGAATCCCCACACGGCGCTCACGGGACGTCGCTCTGTTGGTCCTTAGAAAAATCATCGATCAAATTGTACGAGCTTTTGTGTCTTTGTCGGCTAGCTAATAGCTGTCGGAAGGATGTTGTACTTTTCGATGGGAGGGAGGGTTTGCTCTTTTCGTACCGTGCAACCCTTTGAGGGGACATGTTTAACATACCGGCGACCAATGCTGCCGGAAAGATACCATATTTACACACACACACACACATATATATATATATATATATATATATATATATGCATATTGCTTTGGTGCTAGTAGGGAGTTGTTGAGTTATGGTGGCTGGGACAAGGCAGAACAAACTTGCGAGGGGCGTTTTACCGTGTGTGTGTGTTTGTGTGTGTCCACCACATAAATCCTATATGTTGTGTTGGTTAGCCAACCTTCAGGACGATAGTTGTGTTCTACCTTGTGGTGTGATGATGGGGTTTGCACTTTCCTTTCTCGCAAATTTCTTTGGTGTTGCTGCACTCTGGCTACAATGTGTTTTTTTTTTCGCCCCTGACACTAAATATTGGACTCCACATCATCTTCCTTGTTCTTCGCTCCGTTTTTCAATCATCGCGGGATACTACAGGTAAGCGAAATTTCCGTCAGATCTACCCGCAAGAAGAAGAGGCAACATAGACATACACACCCGAGCAAGGGAAGTATTTGCAAAGTGATATGACTAGTATCGAGATGCAGGTGGATGTCGCTGAATTGGAAAGAAAATATGAAGCTCTGGCTAATGTAAAAGTTTTTGACGATAACGTTAGAAAAGGTGTCGATACGATCCTTGCAACGATGCCGAATCCTGACAAGCAGCACAGCCCCGAGGAGAAGGTGCGGTTATATGTCCTTCGTTGCAAGGCCTTGCTCCTGCTTCCAAGTTACTCAAAGGACTCTGAGCGGTGCTGCAGTGCTGCACTAAAGCTTCGAAACGATCGTCCTGATCTCTGGGTTTTACTCAGTGAATGCTTCACGCAGCGGGGTGCAACCAAGGAGGCATGCGAGGCATTGGATAATGCCTTGCGGCTGGACAGTCGCAATGAGAAAGCCCTCAGCCAGTATAGCCAAGTCCTCCGCATTCGCTCAGCGGACTCCAAGCTGCCACTGCAGGAGAGCAGAAAATATTTAAGTGAGGCCGTGCTGCGTGCCAAAGAGGCTGTTGCAGTGTCCCCTGCGAGTGCATCATGTTGGCACCTTTATGGTATTGCCTTACTTTCTGAAGCACTCTCGAATGGTATGAATGTTGAAGGCGCGCAGCGTTCGTTAAAAGCACTCGAGCAGGCTTCCCGGATTGAGCCCAGGGATCCTGACGTGTGCTACAACAAGGGCGCTGTTGAAGGTGTGCTTGGATACTTTGGAAGTGCGTCGTGCGACCTGCTGACGGCGCTGGAGGAGGACCCCCACCGTCTGAAAGGGGCGAGAAAGCAACTGGAGGATTACCTTTCCATAATTAGGCGTGCGATTTCAATGACTGAATCCATGCAACGAACGGGGAAGAAAGCATTTACGTCACTGGTAACCAAGCTTGCGAAACATGTAGATTCCATGACGCTGAGGGAAGCACTAGAACGGGAAACAAGTTCCTTATGTAAGGTGTCGGTGGGTGTAGTGGACGTTTTGAGCGAAACGACAATGGAGCCGATGGTTGTGCTTTCTGTCGACAGAGTCGGTGAGTTTTGTCTACTACTTTTTCACGGTATTCGCCGCGGTACCTTCAAGATGAGAGACGCCGTAGTCACTTTGACTGTCCCCAAGAGTAACCCCGTTCGTGTGACCCATGAAGTGCCTGCCATTCCTTTTTTGGATACAAGCGCGTACTCGTGCTCGTATGTGCAAGTGATCGTTGACGTTGATTCGACGATTGTTAATGGAGCACCAATTTCTTCACAGATGCGGGTGCCACCACAGGTCTCGACAAGGCTATTTATATAAGTCCGTATCGCGCCACATGTGTGCATAATCTACTGACTGTCTATCCATCTATCTATTCATCTCTTTAAGTAGAGACGTATGCAAGTGCATTGTTGAGCGCATCTCGGCTTCCTCTAATAGAAGGACAGCAGCTTTGCGCCAAACAAGGTGATTGTTGTGGACTACATATCACAAGCAGACTAAGCATAAGTGATGCATGAGAGATGGGAGATGATGATGAAGGGATGGGGCTTCTGTTGTGTACCCCCTCGTTATCTTCTTTCTCTTCTTTTAAAATTTTTTTAAAATTCACATACTTGTTTCGCTCAACTTTCTTTATGCTGCTTCCGCGGCGATACCTGTGGTTTCACCACATATTAGTTTCTTCACTTTTTTCTTCCATTTTTAATTTTAATTTTTTTAAAATAAAATTTACTAATATAGTATCTGTGACGGCAGTGTTGGTTTTGCTGTGCTTAAGGAAGTGTTTTTGTCTGATGGTTCAACGCATCCGCGTGTTGCATTGCGGGGTGGACAGTTACGGTTGCGGTCACTGTGGTGCATATTTCTGCGACAAGAGTGACGTCATCTCTCGTAATTTTAATGGGAAATTTGGTAAAGCTTATCTTGTGAGTCGTTGTTTTAACTTTTACTTCGGACCGGCAGAAGAGAAGGAGTTGATGACGGGAAAGCACATCGTGCGCGATGCTTTCTGTTCTAACTGCGATAGTTACTTTGGCTGGACGTATGACTTTGCCTACGAGGACAAGGAGCGGTACAAAGTTTCTCGGTTTGTAGTAGAGCGCCAACTCTTGCAGGCAATAGCGGCGGGGCCCGCTGCCGGCTCGTGAAAGTTAAACTGAAACACTGAGGCATGCATCATGTGCAGTTTTTGTGGAGAAAACTCTCAACTCTTTTTTTTTTGTATTTTGTTGTTCTCTTTTCCCTTTCTTGGTGTTTGGTTTTATGTCTTTAGTGCGTAATCGTTTGTTTCCTACCCTTCTCAAGGTACGTTGGGCATTGGTTTTCCTTACTGCAGTCGTTTGTTGAGGTCAGAAAAATTTTGAAAAGATACGTATAATTTATATACCTGCATCTGCATGTGTGTGCATGATGTGTGCTTTTGTTTTTTTCTTTTTTGAGGGGGGGGAATGAATGTGGAATGAAGGAATGTTGAGAGGCATTAACGGAAGTGTAAAAATTCTGCAACTGGGCCACTGACTCCGCCCCATACTGCCACGAAATTCAAGTTTCTCATCTCCAGCTGTGTTATTAGTTGAGTATTTAAAGAAGAAAGAAAATTCATTATCCTTGTTTGCTATTATTTCAATCTCCGGCTCCTGTTGTTGATTAGCACCAGGGTGGTATTCAGCGTGTAACCAACAATAGCAAGGTTACCGGTGATTGGCCACTGCGTTTCGTTTACGCGACCCCATGCAACTGTTCAGCCTTTTCTCCCCTTCTTCAACAGCAGCAATAAGGATCCTTTGCGGTGATTGCTCATTGTGTTGTGGCCTTTTTTTAAAAAAAATTATTTCGTGAGTGCTTTTTTTTAAAAATTCTTGTTTGTGTATACGTATGTGTATTCACTTTCTCACAGTTGGGGTTACCAAAGCCAATACCCTGTTTCTACGTTCCTTTTTATTCCTTATCTCCCAATGCATTTCGTTGAATTCTCAACGAGGAAACAGAGACTTAAGGGGAGGGGGAGGGAAATGAGAAACGGGAAGTAAAGGAAAGCAAACCAATGGTATTTCGGTTCCTTTCCTGATGATTTTCTACCTTTTTTTCGTAGCAAAATATGTTCTTGCATTTATATATTTGATGAAGGTCCTGCTTTCGCTCTGCCACAGGCCATGTTGTTGTGCCAGTCATTTCATCGTCTGTTCAGCACATACAAATCTTTCTCCTCTACATGTTTGTTCGTGCCCGCTCCAACCTTAACGTTTTCCATTTTATTATCATTATTAGGGCTTGCAATTGCTCAAGTGCACACACAAATCACCTAGAAAAAAGGTAGAGGTATTTAAGTAGTTTGTATACGTGTCGTTGTTGCTTTCTTTTTTAAAGATCCATGAGCAACCCTTGGAACGCAAAGCTAGTGGAGGAGCTTCTCTTTCGTCAATATGAAAAAGGCGAGGACGTGTCAATGCTGCTCCCCCCACCACCTGCATTATCGGTTGATCAATACCTGAAGGAATACGAGCAGAGCACCAAAGTTCTCTTCGCATATGTTCGGAATGGTCCAGCCAATGCTCTCACGCCGCAGAATATCAATAACCCAAGGATGTACGGTGGTACCCCAACGAAGGGCTCGTCTTCCATGCAACGTACAGGTAACCAAGGAGGTGCGACATGCGCAACAACATCATCATCCTCGGCATGTGGTGTGGATTCTAAGGCACAAATGCAACGCCATCCTCGAGGGTTGGATGGCTCCCAATCCGCTGCACCATCTCTTCCCCTCACAGCGGGAGACGCTGCAGCGGGACAGGGAAGCATGGCCCCACCAGAACATATAAGGAAGCGCATTGAGTGGCCCGCCACTGTGCCCACCAACTCCGCGTTAAAAAGCAACAGCCGCTCAAGGGTAGCGAATTTAACCACAAAAAGAGTAGCAGCACAGGAGAGAGTGGACCCGGATCTCATATTTATGCAAAACCCTGAGGAGTTGCCGCTTCATACGATCTTTGCTAAGTATCCCAAGGCCGTCGAATCCATTGCGGCCCTTCGTGGTGGTAGCGGTGATTGGCGTGAGGATACTTTTACAGAAGAGGAAGAAATCCTTTACAAGCGCGAGCTGCGTTACAGTCACATGGGACCAAGTCAATGTGGTTTCTTCCGTTCAAACTTGATTCAAAGGTGATACCCAGTGACAAAAGTGTACTTTGTTCAAATTTTGTATTTTTAGATGGTTTTGAAGAAGTTTTGTGGCGCCTTTGCTCTTTCAAAGAGCGCAGATCGGTTTTACTCTCACTTCCCCTTGTCTTTCTTTCTTCAACTTATTCGCTCTCTTTCTCCGTTGCTGACCGGACCACTCATATAACAAGGGTGACTGCAACTACTGGAGCGGTTCCGCGTGATGAGTATCGGCGTCAGGCGTGATCATTTGTATTCCGTAGACGCATCAGCAGTGGGTTGTGTTTCACTACTTGTCTGACCCACTTGGTGTGTATGACTTGTTGGTATTCTTTTTTTTTCTTCTTTTACTTAATTTTGGACATTTGCTGTGCGTGAACTGTGCTAGGCTGCTGAAGCCGTGATGCCGTACCCATTGGGGTCGTCTCTTTGGGTCAAGTGCGACGACGGAGAGTGGTGGCCCGCTACCGTCCGTGAAGTGGAGACTGAGTTGCTTCTCAGCATGGGTAGTGAATACGACACCTGCATTGAATTCTATCATGACCCAGGAAACTTTTATCCACTAGACTCTACTAGCGGAGGCGTGCGACTTCTACACCTTGCAGTCGAGGAAAGAGACAAGGATGAGCAGCGCCTGTTTAATGTGAGTGCGACGAAGGAGGCCGTAAGGCGGTTACTTGAGGAACGCAGCGGCACACCCACGGCGTCTCCCACCGAAGATTCGCAACCTTACAGTGCAGCGGAAATGCGATATATGAGGTCCCTTGTAGATTCAGTGAGCCCAGATTCTGCCGCTGTGATGCAAAATTCGTTAAAGCAAGAGGGGGTGAATATTTCTAGAAGGAACATCCGGCGTGTGGCAAGGAAGGAACGTTCTAGCAAGTCAAAGGTTTCGCGTTCGCGCACTTCCGTGGAGGAACGGAGCACAGTACGGTTGACAAGTAGCCTGGGTTCGACACAAAGTAGTAAAAGTACCAATCCAACACCCCCATTATCTTGTGGTAGGTCTTCTTCCTCGTGGAGAAGGAGGTCTGGGGGGCGTGGTGGAGTAGAAGTGTATGGGGAGTGTGTGTTTCAGGAGGCTGTCGATGCCGCTACGTTGGATGTACTACGTGCTGAAGTCTTCGGAAATCCTGACCGGTTCGTTCTTTCACCCTTGTACCGCTTCCTTGATGTGTTAGGCGCGGTGTCAGTCGAGGGTGAAAGCATAGAAACAACACTTCCATCCCCAGCGGCAGTAAACGAAGAGCCACCTCAGGGGTTTTCCCCTTCTCGGCGTGTTCTTCTGGTTCCTCTGTCATCGTCGTCTTACAACCACACGGATGGCTGGTTGGAGTCTTTCGAGTTTGAGAATAAGAGAATAGCCATGGAACTGTTTGTGAACGGTTTGAAGGTTGTCACCCCTCCCAACCCGTCGGTACCCTCTGGGAGGGAAAGTGTGGCCGTAAAAACGACACCTGTTGCGGATATAACGGAAATGGTCTCGGGGAAAGAGTTGTTTTCACTGCGTGTGCACTTTACAGGACTCATGGAGGATGCGACGTTGTGGGAAGGTTATATCGTTGCTGTTTACGTGGAGCGCACCGGCGTTGATTTGCTAGCCGAGCGAATTGTCTCCAACTACCATTCGTCGCCAGCGCAACGGGAGGTTGAAGGTGTTGTTGATGTGCAGGTTAGGGCCGTCTGTCCCATAACTGCGCTGCCACTAAGTGTTCCTGTTCGTGCCTGTGGTTGTGAGCACGTTCAGTGCATTGAATTACAGGCCGTGCTGATGCACTGCGATCGTACAAATGTGTGGAACTGCCCGCTTTGCTGGGCGCCCATGACACCAGAAACTATTGCAGTGAATTATAGGTTAAAAGAGTGGTTGGACAGTAACAGATCACGCGTAAATAAGGTAGATTTCATCGTTGAAACCCCTCCTGGTCGGAACCTGAACGTCGTTTGGAGGAAGAACGAACCGAGAAAGATTGACAACATCGAAACGCTTGAGTAGCGTGTACGCACCTTCCACATGTTCACTTTTGTATTTCGAGTGGAATAATGTCAAATAAAAACGAAACAAACTGAGGGGGGGGAAATAACTTGAAGCACGCATTACGCCACGGCTTGGCGCGGCTATTCGGGTTGCCATTCACGGAATTAGTAAAATATTTAAATAATGCAGGAAAAACAAAACAAAAACACGCAGCTTCACTCTATGCATACCACAAAAGACGAACTCTTTTCTTTACTCACCGTTCTCAACTCAAAATAAAGAAAAAAAACACATGAAAAAGGCAGATATAAAAAAGGAAGCGCATGGACCCAATGGGGTCCCAACATTGGTATTAAAACCACTGTCAAACGACTATGTTGTCACCATCCGCTCCATGAAAGTAAAGCACTATTTACTTGTTCGTAAGAAAAAGTCAGTTATAAGGAAAAAACTAATCCACATGCAAATCTGTGGCGCACCGCGACATTATAACATTCGCAAAAAACACGATATGGAAAAAAACAATTAAGCAACAATATGAAACGGAGATATTATCGCAACATAACAGGAATCAAGTTTCTATCCGTCTCAAACCACTTCCACTCGCTTAAAAAAAGGTAGAAAACCAAAAAGGATATGGGTAAAGAAAAGAAATGAAATAAAATTAACACACAACAACGAAAACAAATAATAATAAATAAAATTAATGAAACAACAACAGCAAAAATGTAATGAAAAAAAAAAATAAAAGTTTTCACCTTACTTTGCTCTTTTCCTCTCAATTCCTCTCCCTGTCGGATGTACCATTAGTTTAAAGCTACTTCGCGTATACACCTCAGTGTACCCCTATTTCGTTTGCTCTACTCCGCAAGGTTCTACATCAATCCTACCGCCCTTGTTTCGTGAAAGGTGATGTCCGTGCGCCAGATATTCTTCACGTCGGAGCATGTGAGTGAAGGTCACCCCGATAAACTATGCGATCAGGTGTCGGATGCCGTACTGGATGCATGCCTTGAGCAGGACCCGCTCTCTAAGGTTGCATGCGAGACGTGCTCAAAGACGGGGATGGTGCTTGTGTTTGGTGAGATCACAACGAAGGCTGTGATTGACTACCAGAAGGTCGTACGTGACACGGTTAAGGAGATCGGCTTCGATAACACTGAGAAGGGGTTGGACTACCGTTCACTGAACCTGCTTGTGGCCGTTGAGCAACAATCACCCGATATTTACCAGGGCCTCGGTGACTTTGGCGGGGAGAACCTCGGTGCTGGAGACCAGGGCATGATGTTTGGTTATGCGACGAATGAGACGGAGACACTAATGCCACTCTCTTACGAACTTGCGCGCGGTCTTGCAATGACATACAGCGAGTTGCGACGCAATGGTGGTCTTCCGTGGGCGCGCCCCGACGCTAAGACGCAAGTGACAGTGCAGTACGAATATGACACCCGCGGTGGCAAGCAGTTGCTGACACCTAAGCGAGTGGCTGTGATTCTTGTTTCTGCCCAGCATGACGACGGTGTGTCAAATGAAACCATCCGCGAGGACCTGGTGAAGAAGGTAATCAGCACCACCATTCCCGCGAAGTTCCTCGATGAGAACACCAAATATCACTTGAACCCATCTGGGCGTTTCGTCATCGGTGGCCCACATGGTGACGCTGGGTTAACTGGTCGCAAGATAATTGTTGACACGTATGGCGGTTGGGGTGCCCATGGTGGTGGCGCGTTTTCTGGCAAGGATCCCTCGAAGGTGGACCGGTCGGCAGCGTATGCTGCTCGCTGGATTGCGAAGTCTCTGGTGGCCGCAGGTCTTGCAGATCGGTGCCTTGTACAACTTTCGTACGCCATTGGAGTTGCGGAACCGCTCAATATCCATGTCGACACATATGGCACTGGTAAGCGCGATGACGAGTATATATTGGGTATTGTGCAGAAAAACTTCCGACTGCGCCCGTACGACATAATCAAGGAACTTGATCTTCGTCGGCCGATATACCGCCAGACTGCCTGTTTCGGGCACTTTGGGCGTGTGGACACGAACGGGAAGGGAGGATTCACGTGGGAGGTGCCCAAAACACTAGAGGGTCTTGGTGACGTGCAGTAGTGTGTACTGCGCACGAATAATCAGGCACACCTCCTTGCCCATCCTCACTGTTTGCGAGTAACTGCTCGCTTCCCGCCGAGTGGGTTCCTGTTGGTAACAACTTTATTTGTTATATAGGAGAGGGTATTGTTTTTTAAATTAATATATTTTTTTAATATATATATATATATATTTTAAATTTTGTGTCTCTATGTTTTTTTTTCTGCTGTTATAATATATATATATATATATATATGTATAATTTTTTCTTTAAAAATTTTAGGGTTTTTGTTCTGCTGTTTTTATGCTGGTTTCGTACTTGCGTCTGCAGGCAGACAGGCGCACAAGGCATCATATGATGGTTGATGGGCAAATAAATCCTCGCGAGTGGTTTAATTGGCATCCGAAAGAGTATCAGCCATGGTACTTTGATCGGCACAAATTTCTTTATGAGCAGCGGCAGTATGCACAGTTTCATCATTTACTGTGTCACCAGGTGTATTTGAAAGATATGCTTCATCTCATGCGTTACCCAGAGCCTTATACTCATATTATCGACTGTCGTACTTCTACGCAAAAGATGCATCGATGGGTTCCTCACAGTCTATGGTTACCTCGCGATGAGGTTGAATATGCTTTGCAGTTGAGTGCTGATGAATTTCTTGATATGTATGGGTTCAGGAAACCAGACAAGTCAGATGATGTTATACTTTTGTCTCATAATGGAATTTACTCGGAGCAAGCCGGGTGGGAGTGGAAAAAGCAGTTTTTCCAACATGTGTATAACTATCGTGGGGGGACTAACGAGTTGTTTGGTGAGTCTTATAGTGATATGAACGTTAGTGACGTGTTGTCTCCGTGGAAGGGCCCTTTTCCTCAGAGTGGAGTGTTTGTTGACAAGTGGAGCAAGAGGAAAGTGTTGACACGGACGGGACCGTTTGACCGTCAGTACGAGATGCAGGACTTTGCGTTGCCGGACCTTGAACTGGAGAAGGCAAGGCATCCTGAAGAAGGTCCGCGGCAGAACATGCCTTTCGGTCTTCAGTGAGCTCTTTTACTTGTTGATAACGAGGTGGGGTTTCGTGGTTGCTATGTTTCTCTACAGTCTGCAATGTGTTTTACCGAGTCCTACTGTTTCCACTCTCTGTGGTAGGTGATGAGGCCACGATGTGGCTACGCAAACGCCGTGGTCACTTTTTCGTCGTTGCCATGTTTGTTGACAACGTTCTGCTTCGGTGCGGAGACTTGTGGCGCATTTACTGCGGCGATAGTGTGCCCACAGCGATGGTGCGCGGCGTTAGGTGAAAGGAGGTTGAGCCGAAGGCGTTACTCCGCGGCAAACACAAAAGGACGGTGCAAACACGTTTATAACATCATTAATTCATTGAAACTGGTTCCCAAAGCGGTGCTCGCTTCAGAATTTGATAAATTGCATCCACGGGATAAGTTGGACGTGAAACGGGCGCTCGTACGAAGACGTGGCCGTCGGAGTAGTTGTTTGCCTGTTTTTAAAAGTGCGTTGTTCAATAGAAAGTACTTTTTCAGGGAGGCAGATCTAACGGAAGATAGTACGCTCGGTCGTGGTCCTGGGGGGCAGGCAACGAACAGGCGGAAACAGACGGCTATTGTGAAGCATGTGCCAACTGGAATTACCGTGAAGTTCAGCAAGTTTCCCTCTTACTGGCTTAACAGGAGGGCTGCACGGGATGTCCTCAACCTGCAGCTGGAGGAACGTATGCTCGGGTCGAAATCGGAGCTCGGCCGTATACGGGATCTGCGAGAGAGGCGGCGTTTGTGGCGGCTCAGAACAACGTGTAAATTAGTAGAAAGGGCAAGTAAAATCGCTGCAAAACGTAGTCAGAGACATGAGTTCCATTCCGTACTTACCAACCAACAACCCCTTTCCCGCGTGGCGGTTCTGCAGTTGGACCTTGACCAAAGTAAACAGCCGATGTACTTGTCTGACCTCTTCGATAGGGAGTGCGGGCAGTGGTGGCCGTTGCTTTCGAAAGCCTTCGTGAGAATAAATGCTGAATCATCGAATGAAAAAAGCGCTAAAGTACCGGATATATTGTTCTACACGTTCCCTTCAGTTCGCAGGCACGGCGAAAGTGTAACTTCCGTCGAGCAGTATGAGATGAACCAGGTTAAAAAATGTGCCGCCGATGAAGTATGCCTCGCGAATGTGAAACGTGCGTTGAAGTGCTTTGTTGAACTGTTTGGTCTTCGGTTGTACGAGAAGCCAACGACAACCGCAAAAAACTGTAGTGTTTTGGTGCTCGGACGTGACGGTCTCAACTGGATGGAGTTCCGGGGGAGGATGGTGGATTCAAGTGGTTTGATGACCCCATTAGCACTTGCTTGCTTTGCTCATGTGACATTGAGTCTTGCACAGCTTCGGTGTGCGCGTGAGGTGAATGCAATCCGGTCCTTCTTTCGTCGCGAAGCAAAAGCAGGGGTGCCGGGGAAATGGGCAGTACAGGGTCAAGAGGGGATTACTGAGGTGTTAAGGTGCTGTGAGCTCCATGAAGAGCATCACCCGACTGGCGTGGACGGTGTTGTGTAACCACACGGCTTGCAGTTGTGGTGGTTGTTTTCTTATCAATTGTCGTGAGTTTCTTGAGTGCGTTTCCCCTCTCCCTCTCCCTCTCCCTTTTCTTCTCTCTGTCTGCTTCGAGCCTGCTACCGCTCTCCGTCCTATCCTCTCCAAAGCATATGCTTCCTTGCTCGATTTTGATGGTCTAGCAATTCTGTGGTTTTGAAGAACCAGGTTGTATATTTTTTTGCCCTTTTCTTACCATCAAGACGGTGATGCAAGCGGAAGAGACCACAGCCGTAGAGGTTCTTCAAGACGCCCCAGTACAAGAGACCATGCAGTCTTGTCTTCACTATGTCCGATACTTTGCTGGCCACACGGGTCGTTATGGAAACGAGTTTCTGGAGTTTGACATACGAGATGACGGCACGTTGAAGTATGGAAATAACAGCCGTTACCGAAACGAGAATATCATCAAGAAGCAAGCGCGTATCTCACCTGCCGTTTTGGAGGAGATCAAACGTCTCATTATCCTCTCTGGAATTCTAGAACGCGACGATGAATGTTGGCCACAACCGGACCGGAACGGGCGACAAGAGCTCGAGATACACCTTGGAGACACCCACATTTCATTTGTAACCAACAAAATAACTTCTTTAAGTGAAGTTGAGAGCCCTGACAAACCCAAGGGACTGGACACCTTCTACTATTTTGTGCGAGATATTAAAGCACTGGTACTTGCGCTTGTTTCGCTGCATTTTAAAATCAAGGCGTGGTAGTCTGATGAGACGGAGTCTGATAACAGGTGTGGCTGTGAGTCTGAATCACTCGCTGATTCTTTGCCTTTTTTTCCAGGGCCGGAGGAACGAAAAGGGGTGAATGCGACTTGTTGCGGATCTGAAAGTGGATACGACCCGCGTCATACCATCACACTATGTGTTTGCTACCATCACGGCTTTGGACTCCACTGTTCTTCATTTCGCCTCTTTGTTTTTTCTGTTGCTGTTATTGACTTTTTGCAGCTTAGCGATAGCGATGTCATTTACGGCTAACTCTGGCAACTCGCCAATGTCGCAGATGAGTCCCCTCTCGCAGCCGTACACTTCACCTCAGATGCTCCCCCAGTCGTCGCTCCGTCCTACCGCACCACCATTTACACTCTCCGGCACGGAGGACCAACCCACTGCTGGCGCTCCCATTCGGAAGGGAGGCACAGACCCTACGAGGTACAAAACAACGATATGCCGCAATTGGGAAATGGGTTCGTGTTCGTTTAAAGGTTGTACATTTGCTCACGGTGAGGAGGAGCTGCGAATGCCACCTCGGGTGGAACGCTACAAGAGCTCAGGTTTTGATACGCGGCGTTCCTTGACCGCAGAAACTCCGCCGCTGTATCCATTGAATCCCTTGCCACACAGCGGCGTGGGCCGGATCGAGCATTTACTCAACATGTTGTACTCAGAGGTACTTCGGGAGCGAAACCGCTTTGTTGCACACGAGGAAGCGAATCAGGCGCTCGAGGCCCTGCTCAAGAAGGAGCAAATGCAGCGTGAAGAAACCGAAGTTCAGTTGGAAGCTGCAAGATGGAAGCTGGAGCAACTGAGGACTACGGTGCACGAAGCTAGTGTCGAAATCAACACCCTTCTTGCCTCCTCCCCTGCCAATGAGGAATTGCGCGACCGAGTTGCTATGGTGACGCAGAAGATTGCCAGCGTTTTCTCTTCTGAAGACACTGCTGTAGGTGGAGGTCGTGAGGATGAAGAAAGAGTTATGAAACTGCTTAGTTCATTGCAAAACTGTCAGAGCACGGAAGACATGTGAGCATACCCAACGTGCAATATATCTGACTGTACGCACTGGGTTGAAACTGTTTTCGGCGAGAAGAGTTCTTATTTGAGTCAGTGGTTCGCACTTTACTAACTAATATATTCCCCCCCCTTTCGTAATACAACACATATATATATAGACATATGTTTATATATATATACACATATCTATTTATTTATTTATTCATGTACTTATCGCGCGCTGAGCGTTACATTGTAAAGTAGGCGTGGGATACTGCATAAACATGTAGCCCTGCCAAAAAAGTAATCAGTAATAATAGGCGAGAGGAATGGAATATAACACGTTTATTTAATATTTTGAATCAGCTGATGAATAATACCGCATTTTGAATACCCTCGCATTTATTTATTTTTTTTTTCACCTATTTATCTTACAAATGGCAAAAGCATATTGGCTAGTGACGGCGAAGGGAGCAGCGCGCATTGACCCGTCGACCTTTCCTCAAGTTCATACACATAAATAAATAAACATATTCATCTATATCTGTATAGGCATATAGATATTCTACATTTATTATATATAGAGTAGCGTCGACAAGGCGTGTAAAGGGGCCGTACCTAGTCTAATGCCCCGACCCGACAGAAGAGCAAAATATGGGAGGAGAGCGCAAAATAAAATAACAACGGGGGGTGGCGGTGCAAAGAGAAAGTTGAAACCCATAGCGCCACACGTTGAAAAAGATGGTATTGACATTAATGCACTGTTGGAGGAAATCGAGCGTAACGACTCGCCGGCCGAGGAGAAGGTGCCCAAAGAGACCACGAAAAAATCGCGGAGGAGGCGCAAAGCCGAAAAAGTAGAAGGTCTTGCGGTAAAACCCGGAACCACAGTCGCGCAAGCCCGAATGCTAGCAAGTAAAATGCAGCAAAGGCACTCCGCTTCCACGAATGGGCCCAGTCAGCCTGCCCATCAGAGATCAGAAGAGGACGAAGATGAGGACGACGATGATGAGGAACAGGACGGTAGCGGTGAGGACTACAGCGATATAGCAAATGAGCGACCGAGTGAATATCGTAAGGGAGGCTACCACCCAGTCGTGGTGGGCGAAGTTTACAATCAACGCTATCGAGTTGTGCGTAAACTCGGATGGGGTTACTTCTCCACTGTGTGGCTCGTTTGGGATTATGTGGAGAAAGTGTTTCAAGCTATGAAGGTGCAGAAGTCGGCCAAGCACTACACAGAAGCGGCGTATGACGAGATCAAACTACTCGGAGAGATCATGACTGCAGATCCAGAAAAAGTCCGTCGGTGTGCGCGGTTAAATGATCACTTTGAGCAGCAGGGGCCGAACGGAAAGCACGTTTGCATGGTGTTCGACGTCTATGGGGAGGATCTACTTTCATTGATCGAACGCTATAAGTACCATGGTGTCCCGCTGCCGATAGTTAAGTGTATTTCCAGACAAATCCTCATAGGGTTGGAACATGTGCATTCTTTGGATATCATTCATACGGATCTAAAACCAGAGAACGTGCTACTCTCGGCACCAAAACACGCCATCGTATCCCAAATGAAACGTTTTAAGCCTCCTCCGCTCCACGACCGACCGTCTTTGGTGAAACGCGACCCCAAAACAATGACCAAGTCTCAACGCCGTCGCTACTACAAAAAACTTCGCGCTGCGGGAAAGGGTAAGGACAGTGCCGAGGGGAATGAAGAGCAGAATGATGATGAGGACATTGCAAGGGAGGTCCACGTCGACCCTAACGAGGCTGCACCGCAACAAAGTGAGAAAGAACCGTTGAGCGAAACGGATTCTGAGTGGGAAGTTGAACGCCTTCATCATGTAGTGCTGGCGGATTTTGGTAATAGCTGCTGGACGTACAGACAGTTTACGGATGAAGTTCAAACTCGTCAATACCGTTCCCCAGAAGTCATATTGGGTTATCCTTACTCCACCTCAATTGATTTGTGGTCTGCCGCCTGTATGATATTCGAGCTGATCACGGGTGAGTTTCTGTTTGACCCACGAAAGGGATCTGACTATTCCCGTGATGAAGATCATTTAGCTTTGATCTCTGAGTTACTTGGAGTACTACCGGTAAGTATGCGGCTAGGTGATGGGAAGTACCGCGCTCAGTACTACAACTCACGGGGTGAACTTCGTAGCATAAAGGATCTTAATTTCTGGGGCTTGGAGGATGTTCTCTACCGAAAACACAAGTTCACACGCAAAAAAGCGAAAGAAATAGCGGAGTTCCTTTTACCAATGCTCGAATTGGAACCTCATAATCGAGCAACAGCCACCGATATGCTTAATAATTTTCAGCACTTTTTTGAGGTACAAGAGGATGATTACGCACCACTTTGCTTCGTACCTTCTTCGGATGATCACCGTGGTGGGGAGCGGAGCTCAGGAAATATGGAGGAGTCAGAGTTCAGCGATACCTTTGAAGAAACCGATGACTACGATCGCTCCCGAAGACTCGACAGAACGTATGATGCAATGGAAGATTCTCTGAGCAGGCAGGACGAGGAGACTGCACGGTATTTGGCTGGTCATTCCCTGCTCAACGAGGCATCCTTGGCAAAACGTGGGTTAACAATTTTAGATATTCAAGCCGTTCTATCCGGGCAACAACTGGAGGATGAGGAAAGGCAAGCTGCTGCCACTGAAATTATTCGTCTTCTCTCAGAGGAAGCGGATGACAGCAGCGATGGACACTGCGCAGACAGGGAAGACGGGGATTCAAACTCATCTGTAGATGAATCTGACAGCAGCTGCACTAATGACTAAAATAAGGATCGGCAACAAAAAACATACACACGTACATATATATATATATATACTTTTCCAACATACGTTATTGGGCTGCGGATCGTGAATAACAGTGAGGGAGATAGCATGAAGGTGTTATGAGGTGTGAAACAAATTTTATGTTGGAGCGCAACACGGCGCTTCTCAGGATTTGTCCACATTAATATTATTGACGATGTTGTTATTCCCCTTCCAGAGGTTTTCTCGTTTTTAACTTGTGGCCAGTCACAAATTAATCTTCCAAGGCGCTTTACGGTACCCTGTAGGGGGACCGAATGTGACATCCATATCCCGCAAAATAAGTTCTTTGTTGTCTTGCATGGATGCGCATGCCTCTAAATTTGTTACTCGTCCGATTAAGAGAGGGAGAGAGGGTGGTATACCATTGGCGTCGGGCGTTTTGACATTGCTTCTTTTTTTTTTTTTTTAAAGATTCTTTCCCTTTCCCTTTTTTTTATTAACGGTTCAGTGTTTCAAAGGTATGTCCAAGAAACAAGAGGTGAAGTACTACGGCTCCAGCGCGGGGAAGGACCAGCTGGTTTATGGCGTTGTGCACATCTATGCATCCTTCAACGACACCTTCGTTCATGTCACTGACATGTCTGGTCGTGAAACATTCTGCAAGGTGACAGGAGGTATGAAGGTAAAAGCAGATCGCGATGAAAGCTCACCATACGCTGCGATGATGGCTGCTCAGGATGTTGTTGCCCGTTGCAAGGAGTGCGGCATTAACGCCCTGCACGTGAAGATGCGCGCCACTGGTGGTGTTGGCACTAAAAGCCCCGGGCCTGGCGCTCAGGCCGCCCTCCGTGCACTCGCCCGTGCAGGCATGAAGATTGGCCGCATTGAAGACGTCACACCGGTGCCAACGGACTCCACTCGCCGCAAAGGTTCCCGTCGTGGCCGCCGCTTGTAGACATACGGAACACAAAACCACACCAGTGGCTATTTTTGTTTTGTTTTAGTGGTAATTTGCCGCGAACTGATAATTTTATAGTGAGAATTTTCTTTCCGTGTCGTTATTCACGGTGTTGGCGCGACACATTTTGAACCTGGAGCTGGTGAAGAAGAAGGAGCAGTACTCCCCTGCTCTTCACCAGCTCTTGCAGTGTGACTTGTTTTGTTTTACACCGAAATCGCTTCTTCTCTTTCTTTCTTTCTTGCCCAACGCCCTTTCTCCTCGTCGATCCGATAACAAAAAGGAAAGGAAAGGGTTCGTCATTCATGTTTCGCACGTTCGGTCGGCGGCTTGTATCCTGCACGCTTCCCCTACTTCAATCGGCACCTCATGATCTGCCAGAGGGATTTGAGTTTATGGAGCACAAGGTTGTAAACAAGGACATTCATGCTCCGCATGAAAATCTTGAAACCCTCCGGTTAACTCTTACCCGCCAGGACGAATTCCTTTTGCGTGAAGAGCCCGTCAAGTGCGTAACTGTAACGGGAACCAACGGCGAATACGGTATCTATCCCGGGCACGCGTATAAAATTGTTCAGCTTAACCCCTCTCCTCTCACAGTGGAGTACACGGATGGGACCACAAAGAAGTACTTTGTTAGCGGTGGATTTGCGCACATAAACAATGAGGGATCGTGTGATGTCAACACTGTGGAATGCACTCTGCTGGATGATTTGGACCTTGCCATCGCTGAAAAGGAGCTTGCGGCACAACAGGCAGCGTTAGGGTCGGCGAAAGATGACAAGGCGAAGTCTGTTGTTGAAATTCGCATATCTGTCATTGAGGCTGTTATTGCTGCCCTAAAACACCACTAGTAAAAGGCTGCAAACAGGAGGAGTGGGACAAGAAAAAGAAATGAGGGACTGACCGTAGTTTGCGAGCTTTAGTTTATTGCATGTCTCTTGTTGTAGCGTTTCAGTAGCGGAGGAATTGGAGATAGCGGTATGGGGTAAAGTACCACTTATCACTATCGTGAATTGTTTATATCTCTATCTGCCTCCTCCTTTCTCTCTCTCTCTCTTTGTGGGCGCGGTGTCTTTTTCTGTGCTGCTCGACATGTATTGATACACTTAAGCTTAGGTTTCGTTCTTACTCTTCTCCCATTTTTTCTTTTTTCTTTTTTCCTTTTCCTTTTTTTTTTGCCTTCCCTTCAAACTCTTTTCTTTCGCCGTCTTTTCCCCCGCCCCCTCCTTACAAATTCCCATATTATTATGCACCACCTTTTGCCAGAACACTGTGAGGGATTCTGAGTAGGGAGGCACAGTAAAGAGGCAAAGTCTGAGTGCAAAAAAAAAAAAAGAGGGGCGTGGGGCTGGTGGGCGAAATTATTGTTGTTGTTTCTTGAGGACCGTTTTTGTCTATTTTTTTTCATAATGGAACAACAAACCATATCATTGCACTACCAGCGTATGGAGGAATGGTTGATTGACAGAAGGGCTGTGCTTGGCAAAAAGTACAAGAAGGAGTATGCTCGGTTGTTAGAGTTGGCACCTACATTAGTTCAATTAGTCAAATATGATATACCCGCTCAGCAGCGACGGCAGCAAAAAATTTCCTCCGCAGTTGATGATACCCACAGAGCCATTGAGGAGGCTACCAAAAGTGCCCTGAAGTTTGAGGAAAAACGGACGAGGATGATTGAGGAGTACGATCTCCACAGAGGCGGCGATGTGAATGTGGAGACGAACCTTGAAGGGGCCGTGGACGCAAGAATTGCCTCTAGCATAACTGCTTTAAGTGGTGTACTGAGAGAATTGGGAAGTAGCCATTATCTTGCAATGTTCCGCGGTGTTTATGACGATTTTCTATCAAAGTATTCTTCAGGGATGTATGGGGGAGGTGCGTTTTCGCAGCACTTTCCGTGGTTGGAACGTGTGTTTGAGGAGCGGTTCCATGCGATTGATGAGGGAACCAACCGGAGTCAAGAGGGGGTTGCAGCTGCAACGGAACAACAAAGTAACGAAGTTGGGTGTGTTATTGATTGGGGTGATGTGGGAACCTCTGAACCAATTGATGTTGGCGCAGTAGTGGAGATAAAATGGGAAAACGATGTCGTTGCGAACTGCACTAATGAGGATGAGGAGTGTTTGCCACCTGCAGTAGCGGAGGGAGTAGCAACTGTTTCGGTAGCTAACGCAGTGCATAGGAAGAATATATTGGCAGAACTCCAGGCAATGCGGTGCTTTGCATCCGAAAGGGCGAATGCAGGTGACAACTCTCTTGATGAGTGTCACGAGCCAGTACTTGCTGTTGAAAAACAACTGACGACTTCTACGGAAGCCTTTTTTGTCCGTATGCACACAAGCCAAACGGCTCGAGTAGCGTTTATTGACGAAATACAGAGATTTCGTCGGGCTGCAACAGCGGCTGTGACACGTAAGGCTAGTAGTGAAGCGCGGCTGCAGCAGGTGCTGGAGGAATTACAAGAAATGGAGCCCCATTTGGAAGTATTACTGCAATCTGCACGGGCCTGCCGTGATGAATGCCTTGTGGAACTTTCAAAGATGTTTCCCGGCCAGCGCGTCGTAATGGTGGGCGATATCAACAAATTTTTGTGAAGCGTTTGTGGTTGTGGCCGAACTCCAAATTTCAGGGAATCGTTTGATGAGTGATGTCCATGAAGATGTGTCCGCATTTTGGGGGTTTGGGGCTAGGGTTATCGTGGCCAGTTTTTTTTCCTTTTTTGCTCTTTTCCGTGTATTTTTCCTATTTTTAATTTTTTTTTGGAAAAATAGGAGATGTGCGAAGAACTGAAGGAAAAGAAACAGCGATGGTCAATGGAAAGAAGGAGAGTTAACCCCCCTCCTCCCCAATATGTCTTTGCTCACGCTGGCCGGTTTCGTTGTAATTTCTTGTTAAATAAACAAAAAATTTTTTCCTTCACTTCCGCATGTGTTAAGTAATCCAACCATCCATCCATCCATGTATATATATATATATATATATATATATATATACCTGTACACATTTTTTTTCTTCATTCTTGCTGTTATTGTTGTTCTTTATTTTAAATTTTGTATGCGTGATCAGCTAGCTTGAGTGGAAGTCAAGAGTGCTGAAAGATGGAACATTCGCGTCGGAAGGAGGAATCGCCTGTTTGGCTGAACTCTAGCATTCATGTGTGGAAGACAAAAAATGACATAAATGTCGTTAACCTTCGCGATGCGTCTGAGCATCTTCCAGCGCTCCCTTCAGCTCGTGCGGAGGAGAGGCCTCCAGGCAACGGTGGTCACCGAACCAGCATGGAGCGCACTGGTGAAAACAACGAAAGAACAACGGAACCAACGAAGCAGGAAACTTTAAATGAGATTCTCGCCCTCATGCACCGTGCTTCTGATCAGACTCGCGGGTCATCCAAAGGTACAACTGCAGACTCAAATCTTTCCACAAATGCTGGTGGAAAAGGTCCCGTGACCGATTCAGAGGGGAAGGCATCACTTTTCCCAGAACCCAAAACATCAGGTATTGTGGACGTTGAATTTGTTCAGGGCGTTAATTTACCAGGGGGTAAAAATGTGTCCCCTCCACTTCATACGCAGCCACCTCGCGACAGTATGCAAACGGTTGCTCTGTTTCATGATCCTGTTTGGGGAGCAGCTGCCGTGTCGAGTGGCGCGGATGTTTTTGACACCGGGAGTGAGAGTCAGGGGAGCGCGGTTACGAGTTTGCAAGTGGAAAATGTGTCGGGACGATACAGCAAAGGCGATGTGAACCCCCCATTGATGCCCGCACCGGCGGCGCCCGTAACAATGATAGCGCCATCGGCACCCCTTTCATATAAGGTTCCGGGGAATGTAAACGAGACGATGTTTACACCGCAGGCGCAACCGGTTGCGATGACATCATCACCGTCACAATTAGGTTACCCGCAAAACATCGGTTTGAGTACTGCAGGATGGGCGGGTGCTGCACCTCATCCCACAGGTGTTGCGATGCGTCCGGTTCAGTTTGTTAGTGTGCCTGTTCCTGTAATGGCGCACAATGCAGTGATGGCTGTACCGCAACCTTACCGCATGCCTTATTCTGTTTATCAAATGCAACCCCAAGCACCGCATCCTGCCCAGTTGCAGCATCAACCTGTCGTGTATCATACGTCCCCTGGCCAGGAGCTACATCATATTCATCAACAGAAAGTTTTAGCTCCTCAGGATGCCACGCCGCGTCCGGGAACCAACATTGGGGCAACGCCATTTGTTCCAGGAGGGAAGAGTGTTTAAGTGTGGAACTGCGCGCCATAGTTTGTTGTTCGTTATCAAATGAAGCTCTATATGATGTTTTGTTCTTCGTTTCTTTTACTTTTTTTCGTTTTTTTTTCTTGTTGTTTTTATGTTTTATGTTTTTTTTCTTCTTTTTTTTATTTTTATTGTTTTTTTTGTTTATTGTGTTTTTTTTTTACGTTTTGGTTCTCGCTAGCTTCTTTTTTTTTTTCGTTTTTGCTACCTCCCTTTTTTCTCGCGTTATTGATTTGCTCTCTCTCTCTTTTTTTTTTTTTTGCAAAGCTATTTATTTTGTTTATTAAACTCTACGGGGGAGAACAGTTTTTTTTTGTTTTATTTTTGTGTGTAACACGGGGTCGTGGGAGAGTTAGGGGGGTGGGAGGGGACAAAAAAAAAAAGAAAAATGAAATAGAAAAAACCCAAACAAAAAAAAGAACAAAAAGAAGGATAATAATTATAAAAGAAACGCACATACAACAACTGTCTTTTGTAGCACGAACAGTGTTACGGCGGCAGTAACAACAACAGCAAAAAAAAAAAAGCAAATATGCCGCAGGTTTGATGAGGGATTTATGTTTTGCATGCGGAAGTAATTTGTGTTATGGCGAAGGGCACACCACAACAAAAATACAAAAGCAAAAAACAAAAAACAAAAAACAAAAAACACAAAAACACAAAAAAAACACGAGCCACGAAACAACAACAACAATAACAACAACAACAACAACGCAGTAAAACAATAAAACAAAACAAAACGAAAAGGAAAGAACACACATGCACACATATACATGCAAATACAACAACAAGGAATTTAAAAAAAAAACAAATATTTGAAAAAGAAAAAAGCAAAGTGAAAGTATAAAAAAAAAAGAAAAGAGACGGAAAGAAGAAGGGGGACACTTGTGTTTGTGTTTGTGTATGTTTATGTTGATGTGTGTGGGAAGGGGAGGGGGAAGTGGCAATGTGAAGTGAAGTGAAGTGAAGCAATAAATTTTTAAAAGAAAAAGAAAAAAAAAGAAGCAAAAGAAAAAGAAGCAAAAGAAAAGAAAAGAGAAAGCTCGAACCCAATGAATCCAAAAGAAAGTTCTTTTTTAAAGTTAAACTTAAAGTTAAATATAATAACACCACTAAAACAAACAAACAAACGAATAAACAACAACAACAACAAAAAGAAAGCAACCGGATGGGGAAATATATATATATATATATACGAAAATGTTCGACAAAAAGAAAAAGAAATAACATTGTTTAATTGTTTGCGTGTGTTTGGTGTACGTGTGTTCGTTTGTGTGTATGTGTATGCACTGGAGAGTTCGAAAGTGTGTGTTAGGTGTGATAGGGGAATTTCGTTTTCAAAACAAAAACGAACAAACAAACAAACTTCTTTTTAATTCCTCAAGGTAGGCAAAACAAAACTAATTTTTTTTTAAAAAAATTAAAAACAATATTCACTACCACTGCACGATAGTGAATATTGTCTGTCTGTCTGTCTGTTTGTTTGTTTGTTTGTGTGTTTTTTTGTGTGTTTGTGCTTGTTTGTACTACCCATTGCTGCTTTACATATATATGTTTGGAGACTCGCTCTTCCATGTTATCTCGTTTCTTTCCCTTGAATTTGTTGGAGTGGAGTGGGAGGGGGAGAGGAAAAAAAAAAATAAAATAAAAATAAAAACTGTTTGTTTTTGTTTTTGTTGTTTGTATTTCCGTTTCACTTTTTTCTTCTTTTGTCTGTCTGTGTTCTTATGTTTTTAATATTGTTTCATATTGATTTTCATTTTATTGCTCCCGCTCTCCCTACTCTTTTACTCTGTTAGCTCCCATATTCTCCTCAGAACCTGCGTCAAAACTTCACTTTTTTTTTCTTTGCAACTTCTTCTTTTTTTAAAAAAAATCTCTTTATCTAATGTTCGTTTCATCCACACTAGTAAATATAAGAAAGGAGAGAAAAAAACACATATTTGCTTATAATATAAGAAGCATACGCACATACATATATATTTATCTATCACAAAAATAGCAATAATAATAATAGCATATATTATTATACATTATATCTTGTGTGTGTGTGTGTGTGTGTGTGTTATTCGTAAAAAAGGATTTCACAAGTTACATGTCGGAAAGGGACAAGCAGCGAAGGTCGCTGGAGCGGGAGCGCATGGCGACTGTCATTTTTTCGTATATTTCCCATTTGATGAGGACACATGAAGAAGAAACGACAGTTGCTGATGAGTTCATTCCATCAACGAAGTTTTTTCGTACAGAAACTCTACCAAACATATCACTTATTCACTACGTCCGACGCGTTGTGGAACATATGAACTGCTCTCCAGAGGCGTACATATTTGCACTCGCGTACATTCGAAGGTTATTCGTTGCAGGTTTCCCGTTACACACTCATTCCATTTATCGCCTTCTTCTCACCGCCGTTGTCGTTGCGACGCGAGTTCGGGATGATTTTTTATTCTCCAAAAAATATTATTCAAAAGTGGGAGGCGTAACCGCTTGCGACCTCAACATGATGGAAATTCATTTTCTCGCTGATCTTCTTGAGTATCGAGTGGAGGTATCACCTGATGAGTATCGGGTTCTTTGCAATGAAATCACGGCGCTGCTGTCATCTGAAGTCTCAAAGTTTGACGGCAATTCATCAAACCCAAATAATGACACCGCTGCTGAGGGAGTTGCATCAATTCAAGAGCCGGTGGGAAACTCAAAGCCCCGTTGGATGTCGGAGTGTTGTTTATATTGGTAACAATGTAATCATTTCAGCATATGAACCCATACATGATGGTAGTGTAAATAAATATGTAGGCAAATTTATGCAAATGTTTGTGAGCCTTTATGTATGGGTGTAATTCTCATTGTGTGTCTCCAGTCCCTTTCAATTTGTTTTTTATTTTTAGTTTATTTTTGTTCTGTGATTTTATTCCTTCCTTTTCCCTTCCCGTATTGTTCGCGCTATTAGTGTTGCACGTCTTCAAGTATTGGTAAATAAATAAATAAATATATATATATATATTTCTTTGTTATCATTATCATTGTTGTTATTATCATTTACTCACTGAGTTTATGTTTACTTTATTGTAGTGTTACCATTCATTAATTGTTCTCTCTAACATTTATTTACTTTCACTATTTTCATTATTTTAATTTTATCTTCCCAGGAGGTGGAGATCGGGGGTTGAATAGGAGGAGGAAAGTTCTGCAATAAACCTGAACTTTCTTTGTTGTTTCTCTTTTTTATTTAAGAAAAAAAAACTTTCCCCTCCCGTTCACAAACACTGTAGGGAGCGATGAAACCACTTTTGGCATTTAACAGAAATAGATTTATATATATATATTTATATTTTTTAAAAATTTTGACCACCCTCCCTTACACTTATTTATCATCATCGGGGTTTTAATATATATTTTTTATTATCACAATGTAATTGTACCGTGAGGGGACTTACTATTATTTTTGAAATGCAGCTACTAAGATCGGATGCTGTGTAGAATATATATATTTTTTGGTTTTTTTTTTGAGAGTTACTCAGCCACCGCGTAGCATTGGTTTCCTTTTGTCTCTTTTTATTGTACCTCATACATATATATATATATATATATATATATGTATTCGTGTATGTCCAAAATTAACAAACGAAATAAATGCATAAACAAATATGTGATGCATATATTTATTTCTTGTTTCTCTAAAAAAAGTAGGAAGTGTATTGGAGAGGAGTTAGGGTTATAGAGATGTCCAAAGGTTACACGGTATATTCCCTCATGCATCAACCGCAAGAGACGGTTATTAATGAATCGTTAATCAGGGAATGCATTTACCTTCCAACTGCTCGTGTTACAGATGAGGAGCGTATGCGTTTTGTATGTGCCCGTGAGGAAGTTCAGCGAAAAAAGCGGGCAAAGGCCGCGATGGAGACCATGGAGTTGCGTAATGTAACAACACTGTTGGCATCATACCGGCGTATCGGAAGAATTGAAAACCTTGTTGGACTGGGCAACTTGACGAAGTTGGCACTAGACAATAATCTTATCACGACAATCAACAACTTAGGGCATCTGAAGAAGTTACAGTGGTTAGATCTAAGCTTTAATCAAATTACAGAGATAAGTGGTTTAGAGGAACTTACAGAACTCGACACACTTTCTCTCTTTGCAAACAAAATTTCAGTCCTACAAGGCATGGACACGTTGACTAAACTAACATCGCTGAGCATCGGGAATAATAATATTGAGGCACTTGAAGACGCGGCCCGTTACTTACATCGAATCACAAGCCTTCGTGTTCTTACCTTAAAGGGAAACCGCGTGGAGAGGCAACCACTTTACCGAACCCGTCTTTTGGCTTTTGTTCCTTCATTGCAGTTTTTGGATGGTCTCATTGTGCGACGAAGTGAAGTTGTGAAGGCTCGTGAAGAGCAACGTGAGCATTTGATGCCCATAGACGAGGAGGATCAACGTATAGCAAGTGAACTAAAGGCCCAACAGGATGCTGAGGATATACGAAAAGATTATCAGAGATTTAACTGCCCTGACGAAACGAAGTTCTACGACGAATTGTTCCACCTGGAGGTGGATGGACGCAGCCTGTCTGAGATATTGCGGTTAGATGTTTTCGCCATGTTGTCGAAGGATTTAATTGAAAAATTCCAGGTGGAGTTCACTGAAAAGGCAAAGGATCTCGCGGAAACCATGAAGGCTATCCGTGCAAAGCGTGATGCCGATGAGCGAGTCTTCCAATCCACGGCCGACCGATACAAACATAACAATGCAGAGGCTTCCAAAAAAATTATAAAAGAATTCGAGAAGGAACTTAAGGTGCACATCCCGCGCACCTCTGGGAAGCACGACTCCAATGGAAAGGAGTTGCCTCAGGAAGTAATTGTGAGATTTGAGAAGCGTTTGCAGGAAGTACGGCACCAACTCATGGAGAAGGAAGCTGATCAATACGACGCTCTGGAATCTTTGAATGCTGGTACCATTGCGAAGTGGAAGGGGGACGCTGTCGATGTTATACTCCAAACCGCGTTTGAGAATTTTCTCAAGATGGAAGTTGATTTTCATGCTGGGCTCCGGAAGCTGTTCGATACCGTGTTTGAAATGCGGCAGAAGCAGGAACATCAGTCCGATACTTACCATCAGCTGAAGCAGGAAGAGAGCTTGTTAACTGTTGTTGACAACAAAGAGGAATATTTGAAATTTCTTGGTGACTGGTTTGAGGCACGGAGGAAACGCTTAGAAGAACTGGAACAGTTTTATGTTAAGAACGAGGAAAACCTGCTTAACGAGCGGTCAGCCCGTATATTGAAAGATGAGCAGTGCCGACACAGAAACCGTATGAATGAAATACACGAGTTCGTGGAACAGATGTCCCTGTGGGTCCACAGTTGTTAGATGTGTCATGTAAAAACAGTGCATGAAGACGAGGAACATGCGTGCGTGTGTACAATTATTTGCCAGAAACTTGGGACGACATATATATATATATACGGCTCCTCAATGGCCTTTTCACCCTTCAACCACCTGTCAGCTTTTTGCGGGGAAGAAGGGTGATTTTTTACATATGTTATTTTATCACTTTCTTCCCCCCCCTTCGTTCCTGCGGAAACCTATTCGGTGGTTCTCTTCTGTCCATGTGACTAATCACTGAGTTGTCCTTAGCTGCAGCCAAGTAGTTTCAGCACTTTATTTGTGTATTTTCTTTTTTTTCTTTTACTTTCTCTTCCGCTAATTATCTTTGGTTGCGTGTCTGTGACGGCTCAGTCGTAGGAAGCTAGAAGCCATGGGGGCGTTCATGTACATGAATGAGCTATGGAAGAAGAAGTCTTCCGATGTGATGCGCTTCATCCAGCGTGTTCGTGCGTGGGAATTCCGTCACCAGCACACCATCGTACGTCTGCGTCGCCCCACACGTCCTGAAAAGGCCCGTATGGTTGGCTACAAAACCAAACAGGGTTATGTTGTGTTCCGCGTGCGTGTGCGACGTGGTGGACGCAAGCGCCCCGT
>NW_027123434.1:0-1121 GCF_001457755.1 Trypanosoma equiperdum | reverse complement strand
TTTTTTTTTTGTTATTTCTTTTGCATCGCCATCCGGTTACTTCTGCGTGTCGCGCAACCCAAAACCTCACATATCTCTCGATGGCAGTTCCACTGCTGATGCTTTCGAGAAAATGATATCCCTCTATCGGGTAGCTGCATTTTACTTGATTTTGTTACATTAAAATAGCGTGTGTATGCGCTAATAGCACTGATGCCTGCTACAAGTACGTGAATACGAGAAATCAGAACGATAAGCACACGAAGTAAAGAGGAATGGGGGGAAAAAAGAAAAAAAGAAAAAGGGAAGACGTGTACTGGAAGAGATTTAAGCCATTTTCAGATGTGCAGTACACGCCGCAAGGACGCAACACAAAATACAGCATGCCCAACGTAAGAGCAACAACAAAGAAGGGGTTTAGGAAGAAAGAAAGAAAGGGAACGACGGAGACTTCGGGTAACTAAAGGAGGAACACACAGACATATATATAAAAATATAAATAGATATAAATATATAGGTAAATAAATAAACATAGATAAAAAGAGTAAATCATTAAAGTCCACACTACGCGGCGAAACAACCGTGAGCTCAAGCGGGTTTTGAATTGTGAAAGCAAGCGGCAATTGATGGCAAGAGGCACCAATGGAAGCTGTGGTGGAAATAATAATAATAATATAGTAATAGACGGAAACCGACCAAAAAAGACAAAAGCAAGCACCAACATAAGAAAACAAAAAAACACAAAAAAAAAAGTAACACACACATGTACACACATATACAAAGAGAGAGTGGAAGGCAAACAGTGTGCGCTACATATGGTGCTCGCACATACACACCCGTACAGCATAGAACAAAAGCTGGGCTACGAAAAAAAAAAAAGATTACACGAGCACAAAACTGACAGAAGGGAATATGTGTGCGTCATATAATTATCGTCCACCAAAGAGCAGGCCCAGGCCCAACAGCCAACTGGTCTTGGTGAACCCCGGTATCGTCATATTACACAAACACACACACAAACACACACATATACATATATATATATGTATATATTCGTTTGCATACTACCATTTACAAGACGGAAGAAAATGAAAAGGAACGCAAAGCTAAACAACAATAACAAAAAGAAAGAAACCCCCCCC
>NW_027123266.1:1322-1893 GCF_001457755.1 Trypanosoma equiperdum | reverse complement strand
CACTCACAACACTCTCTTATTATTATCATTATCATTATAATCACTATCATTATTGTCATTGTTATTACTATATTGCTATTACGACTATAACTAATATACATAAAATAAATAAAATTAGATTATCACCCCCTTTCCATACTCTTTAACCCTAATTTTTTGCACCGATGTGCCACTATCACGCCAACTTTTTATATTTTAAATATTCCTCATACATTCACTAATTTGTGTATTTTTGAAAATAGGGAAATTTCATAAATTTTCATAAGTTTCATAAAATTGAGCAAATATCATTAAAATTCTACAAAACCCACAAATGCAGTAGAAACCATCAGAGCCGATTTTTTGTTGATGAGAATAGGGGAATCTTTGCAAGTTTCCCCACCCCCACTTACAATCCGGAGATTTGCAGTCATCCTTTTTCTTCCCTTCACATTTCTCTGTTGTCGTTTCACACCCTTCAGTTTGACTTTGTGGCAAAGAAACTCCACTTTTTAAGGCCTTTGTTTCATTAAATTTGCACTTTTTGGTGCCATCGCTTTCCGTTTCATAACTGCATTTCGGATCAGCATTT
>NW_027123266.1:0-1293 GCF_001457755.1 Trypanosoma equiperdum | reverse complement strand
GTTTTGTAGTTTACGCATTGCGCACTGTTCGAGCCTTGACAGCCAGCCGCCTGCGCTGGCCCCAGCACAAGCCGTACCGATGCATCAGTCTCACTGCCGGGTATTGCACCGACGTGTGAGAAAAATGCTGTTACCTTTGCTTTGTATTAGGGCCTCTGAGAGCTGTTGCTTTGTTTCTTTTTTCGCGCAGCCGGATTCAAGATTGTTCGCTGCTGCCTCCGTGCTTGTGGCCCCTGTTGATACGTCGCACATGTCTTTTTCGCCACAAGCCTTGTCCGCCACGCCCGAGTGCGCTGTGCAAAGGCAGATCGTGTCGTTTAGTATGTTTCGTTCGACGTTGGCGTGGCCGTTGGTGCCGTCGCCACACATTTGTGATTTTGTGCCAGTGAAAGCGTTAGCATCGAATGCGTATTTGCCGTCGCCATAGATGGCGTCCAATATCTTTCTTGTTGCTGTTGTGTACGCCTCTGTTACTTCTTTTTTGGCGGCATCGAACGCTCCTTTTTTCGCCGCCGCTTGTTTGTACGAGTTGTCAATTTGTTTGTTGGCGATTGCCTTGTAGGCAATGTCGGCCACCTTTGCGTACGGGCCTGCTTTACCCGCCGTTGCACCTAAGCTGTTTGTGTCTTTAACTTGTCTAACCCAGGCTTTTAATTTTGCTGTTCGTTCGTTGGCGTCTTAGATGTTTGAGAATTCTCCGTCTTTGTGTTCTAACCACGTATCACTTGCGGTACTGATGTTCAGATTGTAAATGGCCGTTATTAAATCATCTGCGTTATCAAACTGCGCTGTCCATAGTGTTGGTGGTTTAGCATTCTTAAGATTGTAAATGTCACACAAAGTTGCGTACGCCGGGGCGTTTTTGCCGTTTGAAGTGGCAGCTTCTGCTAAATTCAAGAAGACTAGCGACAATACTGCTATGTTTAGTCGGTGCCTTGAATATCTTGAGATCTGTGGCATTGCGCACATTTGAATATTTCTTTTATACTTGCAGCTCGAGTGCCTTTCTCTTGAAGCGCAGTGAAATTGGAATAAGACACGACTGACTCCCGTCGGAGGTTGTGTGCGTTTAAATAACTCAGTTTTGTTAATGAATGGAAGTCAGGAATTCCATATTTCCAATAAATGTATTCACACTTCCCTGTGGCTTGCTCTCTATTTTTCAGGTACGAACAGAGCAGCTTTTACAGTCTATTGCTACAAAGAAAGTTATGTCTTACGCTCACTTTTTTAAAGTATTAAAAAAATGTTGTTAGTGACCTTGACGTTTTCAACCTTTGACTTTACATTAGC
>NW_027123665.1:3012-3348 GCF_001457755.1 Trypanosoma equiperdum | reverse complement strand
TAAAAAACGATTTTTCATCTTTCTTGTCAGTTACAACTTTAGGAAAGCATCTTGGATCTTTTATGTCATCAAAATCACAACCTTTTTCATCCTTGCAGGGTTTCTACGTGGTGTGCCTTTACATTCGTCTGCCGTTTTTTCGGTTCTTCTGGTTTGTCTGTTTTGGTTGGACATGAGGGACTTGCCTGGTTTTTATTCTTTTTTCCCTCTTCGACAATGAAGCTTCTGAAGGTGTGATAAGTTTGAGCTGCCGCTAGCTCTTTGGCGTCAGTTATTGTTGACAGCTGCTTGTTTCTATCTCCTTCAACTGCCGCTTTTGCGAGTATTAGCACTTTT
>NW_027123665.1:2936-3002 GCF_001457755.1 Trypanosoma equiperdum | reverse complement strand
CAGTTCTTTGATTATTGTATTTTTAACAGCCTAGTTATTATTTCCGAACGCTGATTTAATGAATGT
>NW_027123665.1:2862-2926 GCF_001457755.1 Trypanosoma equiperdum | reverse complement strand
GCGGTTGTTGATCCGACTTCGCTGTAGGCCTGGGCGCCGGCGCTTGTTTGCAGCTTAGCCTCTG
>NW_027123665.1:1993-2852 GCF_001457755.1 Trypanosoma equiperdum | reverse complement strand
GCCTTGGATATTAGTTCCTTTAGTTGCTGCTCTGTGGCTAGCGTTGTAATCGGTGTTTCTGTTGTCGCAGCTTGCAGTGCCGTTTCTGCGTTTTGCATCTTTAATATTTCTGCCAGTTCCCTTTTTATTGTTTTTGCTGATGGGATCGCGGTTGTTGATCCGACTTCGCTGTAGGCCTTGGCGGTGCCGGTGGATTGTAGTTTTGCTTCTACCTGTTGATTTTTGAAGAGCTTGCCGCCTTTAATGCCTATCCCGGTTGCTGTTCCCGACGTACAGCGGCTCCTACCAGTTACACTGCCGCTTGTGCTGCTCTTCCCCACAAAGTTAGGTCGTCACAGGCGTTAGTGCCGGGCGTCGCTGCAACTGCTGTGTATAAGATGACTGTTGGCTGTGGTGGAGCAGGCGTGTCGGCGGGTGTTGTGGTCGCTCTTGCCTCTTCGTTTTTCATACACACTCCATGCGTTTGTGTGGTGATTTCTGGTGTTATATTTGTGCCTGTGGTGTCCGTTACCACCGCACTTGCTGTTTTCAAGGCGGCGTCTTGTATCTTGGCGTTGCCAACTTCTTGCAATGTCTCCTGGCTGCCGGCTAAGTTCCCAGCCGCTATAAGCCCTGCCAATATTTTGCTAGCGTCAGCTACAACCGCCTTCATGATCTTTTGTGCTTCTCGGTTTGTGGCTGTTGCGAGGACTTTCGCGCTGAGTTTTTGGTAGCCCGAACGTGTTTCTGCCACTACGCGTAGCTTGCTCGCCTCTTGGCTTTGCCTTAATGCTGCGTTCAACGCATTGATTAACGTTGATTCCGCTGATTTAGTTGTTTTTCTTAGCTGTGCCGTTGCATCGCATGGCGTGACCACCTT
>NW_027123665.1:1620-1983 GCF_001457755.1 Trypanosoma equiperdum | reverse complement strand
GCTGATTTAGTTGTTTTTCTTAGCTGTGCCGTCGCATCGCATGGCGTGGCCACCTTCAGGTTCGCCGGTTTCGCCTCGACGAGGGTCTGCAGCATTGTTGTTAGCAGTACCGCTAGAAATACTACCTTTTCCACCTGTGCCATTGCTTTGTCGTTGCTTCTATCTACTGAACGCTTTCTTGATGTAGCCTTTGGAGTTGTATGTGCCTTGTGCCCGACCCTGTCATAATTTTAATGGGGTTGCAAAGAAATGTTGTGTTGCTTCGTTTAGTTGTTCGGTATGCCCTGTTGGTTCTATTTTCTGGAGTCCAATCTATGCGTCCGCACCGGAAGCGGTACATTATTATGGTGTTGAAAAGCGTAA
>NW_027123665.1:431-1610 GCF_001457755.1 Trypanosoma equiperdum | reverse complement strand
CTTGATTTAGTCTTACTATCGGTCTTATGCATCTCAGTTGAGAGTTATTGAGTTTGCATCTATTACTACGTAAAGCCAGCCCTACGATCCTTTGAAAGAACATTTCTTTCTCTTCCCTTGGTGCCTGTCACCCCTGTGCGAAACTTTCGAAACTTTGTTTTTTTGGTTAATACGCTCTATCTAATATGGCTTGGACTTGGTTTCGATATGGATTACTGGTTCGTTGAAATCTCATAGTCACTGGACAGTATATATTTACAATTGATGACATATTCTCATTGATCTTCTCCACTTTGTATGGATTATTCATTAGTTTATATATGTGTTATTTTAAGCATTTTCAGATTTTTTATTTTCTTTTTGCTTTACACAGTAATCAAATAGTAGTCCCAGTTTTTAAATTCTCCTCCCATAATATAATATTGTTTCACCCAAATGTTGAAAAATTTTACTATAATCAATGAGAGTATAATTTTAATAGTACCTCAAATTTACACAATCCTTTCCATTTCTTTGTCCTTTTGTTTGCGTTTCTTTACTACTGGACATTAGGATTCACCATAAGATTAAAAACCACAAATACCACCAATATCTCGGCTGCAGCACTTATCCATTTTTGAGTAAAATACGGCCCACAACGCCTTCTTTCTCTACCATTTTCTTTTGCACCTGACGACGGCGCGCTACTTATTAACTATATTTGGTAATCAAACACTGTCCTCTCCACCATCTCCTTGTGCACGGTAATGGCCATCGACATGTTTATGCTGACCACTGTGCACATTCCATCTCTACTTCTCTCTCTTACCATATCCCACTACCTCACTCGATTACTCTCGTTTCACCTTTGCTATTATTTTAATTTCTTTTATTTTGAGATTCCACTTCGTTATCACAACTACTCTTATTATAATATTAGTATATACGTACTCACAATTATATCCTCCTATCATTATAATCATCTTTTTTACTATTACTATTATTTTCTTAATATAACTAACACCCATGGAATTAACAAAATTAACAAAATTGCATAATAGCTTTCATTTTTCTTCCTCTATCGCCATGTAACTTTCCACCAATAGTCCAATATCGTACCAAAATTTTTTATTGTTCAAATTTTCGACAAGTTCGTACTTTTTCATCAAATGGTGTTTAAACATATCGAATTTTTGCAAC
>NW_027123665.1:0-421 GCF_001457755.1 Trypanosoma equiperdum | reverse complement strand
TCTTTTTTACTATTACTATTATTTTCTTAATACTAACTAACATCCATGGAATTAACAAAATTATAAAAATTGCAAAAAAGCTTTCATTTTTCTTCCTCTATCGCCATGTAACTTTCCACCAATAGTCCAATATCGTACCAAAATTTTTTATTGTTCAAATTTTCGACAGTTCGTACTTTTTCGTCAAATGGTGTTTAAACATAACGAATTTTTTGCAATATTGAAAAAATTTAGTAAATTTTTTCAAAACCTAAAATTTAATAAAATTGAGTAAAACTCTTTAAAATGATACCAAACGCACAAAAGCAGCAGACATCAGAGCCAATTTGCTATTTACAAGGAAAGTGGATTACGGAATTTTGATTCAAATTTTTTCCTGTCCACCAATTAATTTTTTTTTTGGAATTTTCTTCGTGCCTTC
>NW_027123493.1:0-3501 GCF_001457755.1 Trypanosoma equiperdum | reverse complement strand
TTAGATTTTAACCCAATGTGGCTCTCCTCTACAAATGAGTGTGGCCGCGTCATTTATTGTAATAGATCCTCAACCGGTGGATTGTATGCGGGCAGTCGTAGTAGATGTTTGAAGCGACAATACTTCGCGAGCGGGTGAAATATGAGTGTGAAAGTGTTTAGTTTGAGAGACGGGTAGTACTGGTAGTGCATGGACGGGCGAGCTTGGACGCAACAGTTGAGAAAATGAGTGTTTATGTGATACATGTAGCATTTAGTTGCTTTCCTGTCTTACTTTTTTACAGATGGCCTCCAATTGTCAGGTATCCGTGTCCCGTGTACAGCGCAAAATATTTCCATAGTGTTGTTTGTTTGCTGCTGTTCTTGTTTCCTTTTATTATATTTCTCAACAGTGGTGCTCCGAAAGAAAGTATGTGCGCTGGGCGGGATTGTTCCCCAGCCTTAAATGTGCTGGCTGGGCCTCCCACAGATAATGGAAAACAGCCCCCACCACCTGCCGGATATGGTCAACCGCCGTGTGGCGTTTACAAACCACCGGATGACTATGCTGAAGTGCAAAAGTGGGAAGGGGAGAACGAATGGGAAACGAGTATGTTGGGGGCACCTTGCAGTGAGCCACTGTTCTGCCTTGGTGCCTGTTGTTGCCCATGGTGCTGTGCGTTCTTGCAACGGAAGAAGCTGTTGGAAAATGATTGGTCTCGTTATTTGTGTTGTGCTGGACTTTGTGGCGACAGGAATTGCTGTGTCTGCGAAGGCTGTGAGCCGTGCTGTTTGTGCCTGGAGTCTTGCTTTTGCCTCCCCTGTGCCGCTCACGGTAATCGTTTCATGGTTCTTCAGCACTACAATTTGCAAAATGATTGTTGTGATTCGGTCATCATTTGGTGTGCCTATTTGTGCAGTTGTCTGGCTTGTCTACTGAACGATGAATCCCTTAAAACCATTGCAGATGTTTTCTTCTACATTGTTATTGGTTGCATGTTAAGCCAGCATCAACATCAAATGAAGAAACAAGGATATCCAAGAGAGCAAACAATGGAATAGTTGATGTTCAACGGGGGTTGATTTCTCTGTAAAACATGATATTACCATCATTTCTTTCGTCGGTATTTACATGGTCATTCGGGTGTTTCGTGCCTCCTGTTTTTCGTTTTCTTTGTTAGTGCGCCCTCACCTGAATGTTTTGCTTGCACTGACCTATGCTCCACTACTGTAGTCGTGCTGCATGCTGTCATAATCGTTGCTCTATAATTGCTCCTGTGGCAGTGGTGCGTGTGTGTGGGCGTGTTTTCAGTGACTTTGCTGATAAAAACAAATGAACTAAATGGTACAGGCTATTGTTGTGTGTGGAGGGTAAACTATCATAATAATACAGTACGACACACGCATAAGGTGATGAGTGCCTTTGCGGTATCGCGCAGGGTTTGACTTGCATGCGGCAAATTAGTGTTTTATAAAGGTTTTCTTTTGCTTCGTTATGTTTGCTCTCAGAGGGAATTAAACAGTGGCACGTGTAGATGTTGTATTCTTCAACGAAAAGACACTAACTAACAATATTGTTCCTGGATACTTGGGAATAAGTTTTTCTACGCTTTAATGAGCCACAATTTTTCACTTTATGACCATAGCTAAGTGAGATATGATATGGTACTTGGCTCTTTTTCTTCCAAATTTATTATTTAGCAACTAGGACAACAGGGAAGGAGTACAATACTTAGAAAATTGGGGTATTCCCCTGCTTCGTATTGGTTACTGTTTCAAGTTTCACGAGAGTTGTGCTTTTTTATTTCCCCCTGAGGTGTGTATGACTATGGACTATTTCGAATGAATATGGTAATGCGTTACCGTATCCCTTTAGTTTCCTGAGCAGTCTCTAGTAATTACTTGAAGTGAGACTTGTATCGCAGTTCTTGCAGACAATTCGTTGTGGCTTGCATGTATTTTGTTGTAATGAGGTATGTGGGTATGTGTGACTACCGAGGTACCGATGCTTCGAGTTTAAGTGGCGCGTTACTTTTCTCTCGGAATGTTTTGCGTCGGAGGCTAAAGACATCTAAGGATCATTCTACTCTGCTGTTACAATTGGAGTCGTATGTGTGTGTGGGTGGGGGAAGGTTATTCCGTGTCATAGGGTTTCTGATTCTGAAGGAGGTTGGTGATGCACACCGATGCTCTTCCGGTTCTGGTCTATCCCCAGGTAAAGGATGTGCGGGATTGTGTCATCGTTTCCCATGGTGATGTGCGGTCGGCACTTCTAAGAAGATGATAGTCTATCTGGTATTAGTCTTTGACTTATGGGGAATATGTCGGTCGGAAGTTTTTTTTGAATTTATTGGATCAGTGGATTGATTTGTTCTCCGACAAGATGGCGGTGGGTGATGGTAATGTTGTCAATGGGTTGGGGTCCACCTCGTGCTTGCTTTTGCTGAATCATTTGAAAGGAGTCATGATTCCTCGAAGCTGGGAACGCCCATGGAGTAATTGCTTTTTCAGAGTAAGCACCGTGTGCACATTTCATCTAACCTTTAGCGCCCCCGTCATGAAGGCAATGAGGTATGCCTAACGGTACGTTCTTGCGTTGAACCCTTCCTACAGTCACTTTCATTTATTAAAAGCCACTTTTCCACCCTTTTCGACAAGGTATCGCAAAAGCTATGCGACAAAGTTGCAGTATCGCTCGTCGGTTATGACTTTACTTTATACCGCTACTCGCAATGTTTCCAAACGTTGGGATTATTGTGTAGGAACCGTTGAAAATGTAAGGGGCAAAACACGTCAACGTTTGAATTGATTTCAACACGTGCCCGTTTTAAAAGCCCATTTTATTGTTTAATTGCAATTTATTAAACTTTCTTTGATTTTCGCCGCTTTCTCCCAAAGACCTATTCCCTTTGTGTGACCAGTTGCCCGTGCTGCTCGACAGCATAACGTACATTACCACCCTCTGTGCATCAACTCCTTCGGTAACTTCCTTTCCTCTAAATAGGAGCCTTTGAGGGTCTAAAAAATCGTAAGCAATGCCAGTTACTGTCGAGGAAGTCGTTTTGAGGTACCTTGAAGCCACATGTCCTAGCGCTGCCGAGGCATTCAAAAACAGAGTTCCGCTGCAGAATCATCAAGAAAAAAACCAGAATAACGCGAGTGGAGCAATCATTGAAGATGCCGTGCGATTATACAACAATCAGGAAACCTCCGTTCATACCGACGAAGAAAATGAACCTCTTTACAAACTCCTAGGAAAAAGAATAGCTGAAGACTGTGACGTGAAAAAAAGTGAACAGGCTCGAAAGAAAGCGCGCACTGAGACATCAGAAAACAAAAGAAAAGCAAAAGACATCGAGAATAAAGGTAAAGTAACACCGAAGAAACCGGTGGCACCTGAGAGCTCTTCTGATGATGATGATGAACCCGTTCGGAAACCATTGGTGAAAGCCAATAGTTCACCCAAGAGCAACGCTGCAGTGAAGAAACCGGTGGCACCTGACAGCTCTTCTGATGATGATGA
>NW_027123494.1:1072-3152 GCF_001457755.1 Trypanosoma equiperdum | reverse complement strand
AATGCATATATCAAGAAAATCGTACAATGGCACAAACATGTACTTCCGTGTTACAGATCTTTTAATCACTGTTGTAGTTCATGATACTGTTACTGTCAACCCAAGAAATTTTCTCCAGCACTTTTTAGTTTCTCCCAGAGTTTACCTCAGAGATATTACCATTTTCCTCAAACAAATTCAAAATACATGTAGCAAAAAGAAGGTATCCATAGATCAGTTTTCCATTAACAACAATTATGCTTAAGTGTTCCACAAAAAATGTTTTGAAAGTCTCACACGCTGCAAAGCACTATTTTTGTAGAATATTGATGTACGTATATATTCACATATACATATATATTCGCATTTGGTAAATATGCATTCATTAGTGATATCTAGGCAGTTTCGATACTGCTCTAAATTTCCTTGGGTCGTAGTTTAGCTTCCTGTTTGTTTTATTTCCACTCACAATCTTGTTGCTACAGCAATTACTGCTACCTCTTTGTTGCTTCACATATGTTGCCTCCTTTTCAGTGGTTACTGCATTTTCCATAGTAGACAACACTGCTGTATGAAAAACCTCCGTGATTGCATCATTTTTTGCTTTGATAGCTTATATCACTGCCGCGTTGATACGCAGTTGCTTCCCATGCAATGTGAGATTCTGTAGTGTGAAATTTCTCGTCTGAACCACGGCGCCATCGATTCCTTTTGGCCATGGAATTGCTTTGGGGTCTTTTATTACTGCCTTGTAGTTTGCACGTTACATTCTTAGAGCAGCCACGCACTCTCTTTTTCCATGCATCCGACATAACACAGAAGAGGGTACCTCTAATCTTTTGCATGCCATCACTTCAAGCACCGCAAAAGTTAATACCGCAGGTATTTCCACTAATACTGATCCATTTAATAATTCGTCTGCTTTGAATTATACAGCGCATTCTGGTGGTGTCGTATTTCTTAACCATCATAGCGATGAAGGCTTTTGTTCCACTCCTTGCTTTTTCACACCCGCTATCACGTGTGTGTCTGTGTGTGCGCCTTTCAAGCTATTCCCTCATTACTTTCCATGGCTTTCCTTCTCCATTTTCTTATTCAGCGGTCGTGAGTGCCTCAGTTCCTTCACTCATTCGACACAACAAACAGTTTTTTTGCTATAACGATGCAAATATATAACATGCCATTCCCCACAAATTTTCCTGCTCTTTTGTCTTTATGTTCCAAGTTCGAAATATCCATGCTTCCCGAACCCATTTTTTTATGTGTTTCGCCTGGCATCATTTTCTCCAGTCAATCCTCATTCAGTTATTTGTCTGTCTTTTTCCAAAGCAACACTTCCTTCCATAAGACTATATTTACATTCTCACTCATATGTTTTCGCCTTTTATTTTAACCTTCCCAACTTCCTCATTACAAATATCCCTTGCACGCCATGAATGGAGCTCAGTGAAGAGTACGGCCTCTCTTTTTTTGTATTTATTATTCTTTTTGATATGTGTAGCCTTCCTGTATCGACATTCTCTACAACATATCCCTTTTTATTTTCACACCACCCACTCAGTACGGCTGGTACACCTTAGATGTTTATAGCCTCTATGAGCTTTCCCATCATTCGTAAATGCTTTCAGTTTTCGTAGTGTTCCATTTGGCGTGAAAAGGTTCTCAACAATACGCATTACTAGTATCACGAAGCATAAACCCTCCCAACATTTCCCTCTTGCGTTTAGGCTTCCTGGATGGCTGTACTGCTGAGCACGATTGCTCTGACGCATCACATGTATCCTGTACAAGTTTTGAAATGCACACCATTCCACTCCGTGTGGAATATTGAGATGCCGCAAACACAACCAATTCAATCTCTTTTTCCTTACCTTGTGTTGGAACTTTTCGTTTATACCAAAAGCAAAATTAATCCCAGTGGACAATTTATAGCACTTTTGCTGTTTTTTACTGTTGGTTTTGCTGGCGAATCTGAGCATGCTGAGTTTTCTTCCTCGCACTCATATTCGTAAGAATCATCCTCTTCGCTGCCATAGCTTTTGGATGCACCGTTACCTGTTGATATCGGTTTCCTTACACTTCTCTTTTTTTCATCGGTATG
>NW_027123494.1:0-1062 GCF_001457755.1 Trypanosoma equiperdum | reverse complement strand
GTTGGGTTTTCTGGAACACTGTTCTCGGGATTGACACTGCGTTTCTGTCTTCCCCGTTGTCTTCCTCGCCCTGTATCACCTTTGATTAACTTTTCGATCTCTTGACTTAGTTCTTCTATCCGCTTTAGTTTAGCTGACTTATCTTGTTTATCTTGCAGCGTAACTTTCATTTCTTTTTCTACCTTTTGCAACGCTTTCATCCAGGGTAATGTCGATCCGTTATCTGATCCGTAGTGCACACATATTCCCTGCTGCTTGTTTATATCAGCACCACAGGACCTCATTCGGCTATTTTCTTTGTCCCCAAGTTTGTACATAACTCTGTTTCTTTGTTGTGAATCTACTTTAGTTACTGCTTTTATAAATTCTTCTTCTGCATTACGCAGTCTTTCTTCTGTATCATGATGGTTTAGGTTATGACCTGTACACTTCTCCTTTAGAAATTCCCACCGTGGTGCTTCGTCTGACTGTGGGTTCCATTCATTGCTATTCTCTCCCGTAGTGCAGTCTGTGCAGCATACCTTCATTCCATTCCTAGAGCTGTGCATTGCACACAAGCACAACAAATCCACGGCCAGTGAGTTTCCTCCAACAACAATTCCACTATGCAAATTTTGTCCACAGACTCTGCTTCGTTCTCCTCTCGGCTTTATCTCTCCACCAAAATCGTCCACTCCATAAAGCGCTTTATTAAGTTCAGCTTCCATATTGTTTGCTTTGAGGTCTATGATTTCTCTTTCGACCTCGTGATATATATCCGCCGCTTCCATTGCTTTTTTTCTCACCTCGACTGTGCGCTCCCCCAAAGCGTCTTTTCTCCCCAGATTATTTCGACTGGCAACCTGTTTCTCCACTGCTTTCTGCGCCCCTTCCCAAAATGTTTTGTACAGCACACAATTCCTTCCGCCAACCTCCCTTTTATATGTACAAGAAATTTCTTGTGTTTTGGCGAGCTCAGCAGCATTTTCCTCACCGGCTACTTCAAGATATTTTATGCCTATTTTCAGCGCTTCTTCCGTAACCTGTCGAACCAAAGTTATGTGCTTCAGTCCCTTTTCTGCC
>NW_027124608.1:513-2030 GCF_001457755.1 Trypanosoma equiperdum | reverse complement strand
ACTTTTCTATAATCAAAACATTAAAACTTGTGCTTAGCTGTCGGCGTTGGTGCAAGTTTCTGCACTGATTTTACATGCCATTGCAGAAGCCATATAGCTTTTATGCTTGCGTTTAATGCACAATGTTGTTGGTGCTTGATTCAATATGTAGCTGCTCTTAGTTACCCTCCACTTAAGATCCTGTAACTTAGGTCACGCATTCAGCTTTTTGCTCTCTTGTAACCTCTTTACTATCTTCACTAAATGATGTTCGGCCTCGATTAGAATATGGAACACTCGATCGTCGAACGTGGTTCATGTTTACACGCTACGTCAACGTTAAGTTGAAAGATTTTAGCTGACAATTCCCTCTAATCGATCAAAATCCTTTATAGGTTCACATATAATCTTTAGAGTAGCTTCATAGGATTATTCCTTGGGTTTTCAGGGTAAACGATTGATATTACTAATTTAAAATATTTGCCGCTGATAATATTATATTGTTCTCCTAAAGTATTTTCCATTATTAGTATATCTGATAAAAAAAGTGTGAGACAGCACTTAAGACTTACCCAATTCCTTCCTCCTCCATTCCACCGTCTCAACAGCTGTATATTAAAATCTACCATCAAACTAATTATCGCAACCGCTGGCATCTCAGCAATACAGTCTATCCAGTTATTAGTGAATACATGGCATCATTGGCTCCTGTATTATTTTCTTTTGTGATCTTCTGCCACCACTGCCTATGTATCATTCCGGCTTTTATCATTTCTCCTTTTTTTTACAGATTCCATCACTTTGGATAACGCGGCTACTTCATTTTTCCCGTTCATTTAACTCTTCTCTTCCTCATTGTTCCCTCCCCTATATACTCCCGTATGATAATTCCTATAACCATATGTGTCTTAGAAGCTGCGCATACTGCATCTCCTTTTTTCTCTCTGTCTTTTTGTGTTTATTATAAAAATATGCCATATTTTCTCTCATTCTTTAACTTGCTTACTTCTATTACCACTTTCCGTTGTATTGAATGCTTGTATTTTGTGTCTTTACTGTGTTATCATAACGACACTTATCATATTATTATAACCGTACTCACAATACTCTCCTATTATTATTATTATTATTTATTATTATTATTATTATTGTGAACATCATCAATGAAAAAAATTCAAATAAACAAAATAAAGAAGAATAGCACTCATTTTTCATAACTTATCACTATACTAATATACAGTCAAGTTTTGCTTTCACACAAAAATTTCTTATTCACAAAAAGTTTCACTTATTTTTACATTTTCATCAAGTGTGTTAGAATATATCAAATTTTAGTAAATTTTAGTAAATATTAGTAAACTTTATCAAAATAGAAAAATTCATAATTGTTGTAAAATGAAGCAAAATACCACCAAAATCATAAAATCGGCAGCCATACTCAGAGCCAATTTCTTATTTAAAATAAAACTGGAATCTTTGCATGCATTATTTTCCCACTTGCAGTTGCTGTCATTTTAGCAAGAATTTTGTCTGTTCCA
>NW_027124608.1:0-503 GCF_001457755.1 Trypanosoma equiperdum | reverse complement strand
TTGCACACTTCTCTTCAGTTTCCCCATCTTTCTCTGTTTCTTGGATTTATTTTTCTGCCTATTTTTGTGCTGTTTTTGTGAGTTTGCGTTTTACTTCTGTCTTATTCCATTTGCATCCGTTTGTATTGCCGCGTTCAGTCTGTCCCTTCGCTTTGAATTTTACTGTCTGTTGCTTTGTTACGTCGCAAGTTTTCTGTTTTAGTTCCGTGCATCCTAATTCGCAGGCTGCTACGTTGAAAGGTGCTGTTTTTCTGAATGAGGCGGCCCGAGCTTCGGCTATTTGCGCTTCGCTTTTACCCTTGCGGTATTTTTTTAATTAACTCTCGGATTTGACCTGTTGTTTTTGCTGTTATGGTTTGCTTTTCCGCCGGTCACAATTTAGTGATTGTGCCTTTGTCGATTTCTACGACCGGACCATCTCCGCTGTTGTCTGTCATGAGCTGGATTCCCTTGCGATGCCGGCCACCTCAACGTGGTGCCAGGGTCCAGTGCCCCGTATCATC
>NW_027123495.1:9694-10364 GCF_001457755.1 Trypanosoma equiperdum | reverse complement strand
CTCTCACAACACTCTTCTATTATTATTATTATAATTAATATCATTATTATCATCCTAACTAATACTTAAAAAATAAGCTAAATAAACAAAATGAACAAATTACAATGGAACTTACTTCTCATAACCTATAAACATACTTATTTTCACCCATAATGAACTTTCATATGAATTTTTACAAATTTTCTTATATTTTTTTACTAATGGCACGTTTTAATCAACAAGTGTTAATTTATCTCAATTTTTATAAAATTTTGTAAATTTATAAAAATACTCAAAACGTCATATATTTCATAATATTGAGCAAAAATATTTTAAAAATTTAATTATAGAAGAAAAACTGCAAGCCAAAGAGGGGCCTTGTTAATTACAACGGCATTTCTTCCTGTGGTGTTTGTGGTTCCGGTTTTGCTATCTTTCTCTCCTCCCTCTGCTTGTGGTGGCTTGTAATTCGGATTGGCTGCGCACTTTTTACTGTCGCCTGTTCCCTCCACCTTGCAGCCGTCTTTGCAGTCGGCTCCTGTACCTTTCTTTTCGCACGTTGCGTCTGTTTCTGTGATCTCAACAACTCCTGGAGTTGTTTGAGGCAGTGGTAAGGTCGTTCTCTCCGTGGCTAGCTTTGCTGCTTCGTACGTATGTCTTGCTGTCAGGGCTAGGTTTTTTAGCTGTTGCC
>NW_027123495.1:9372-9684 GCF_001457755.1 Trypanosoma equiperdum | reverse complement strand
TGTTTCTGTGATCTCAACAACTCCTGGAGTTGGTGGTGCCAGTGGTAATGTCGCTCCCTCCGTGGCTAGCTTTGCTGCTTCGTACGTATGTCTTGCCGTCAGGGCTAGGTTTTTTAGCTGTTGACAATAGTGGCGAAGAACTACAGAAGCTGTTTGGCCATTTTTTAGCTTTTCGATTGCATCCCTCATTTTGTTTTCCCAGGGTATACCCGCTCCTGGCGCTTTTAACTTTGCGACGTAGTTTACACAGTTTTGTTCGCTGGCGCCGTCGCATTGGATCGCGCTGTACTTTACAAGGACATATCGTATTTT
>NW_027123495.1:9259-9362 GCF_001457755.1 Trypanosoma equiperdum | reverse complement strand
GGCGAAGAGCTGCAGAAGCTGTTTGGCCAGCTTTTAGCTTTTCGATTGCATCCCTCATTTTTTTCTCCCACGGTATACCCGTCCCGGGTGTCTTTAACTGTGA
>NW_027123495.1:9026-9249 GCF_001457755.1 Trypanosoma equiperdum | reverse complement strand
GTCGCCGGTCTGGGTGTTGGGATTCCGGCCCAGCATGCTGTGGAATATTGCTAGTCTGGCCTCGACTAGTTCCCCGGTTAGGGCTGGTGCTTTTGCCGGGGATTTGCAAAGGCTAGTTACATGGGGTATTGCAGCTGCGCCTGTATTGCCTCCGCTGCCGTCCACCTGTGGCGCTGCGTTTCCGCCGCACTCAGTGGCGCTGGCGCCCGCTTTGTTGGTGCAC
>NW_027123495.1:8942-9016 GCF_001457755.1 Trypanosoma equiperdum | reverse complement strand
CTTCCTGTCTTTGTCGCCGTATATGGCCGTGAGTATATCTTCTATCGCCTTTGAGTGGCTGGCGGTGGCTGTCG
>NW_027123495.1:8411-8932 GCF_001457755.1 Trypanosoma equiperdum | reverse complement strand
CTTCCTGTCTTTGTCGCCGTATATGGCCGTGACTATATCTTCTATCGTCTTTTAGTGGCTGGCGGTGGCTGTCTAGCGCGCTTCTTCGTATTTGTCTGCAAGTTTGTCTGCCTCCTTCAGCAGCTCTGTTATGATCGCTCGAGCTGAGGCTTTCTGGGCTTGGTTCGTGAGCTTGGCATATATATATATTTGTTTTCAGGTCCATGTTTTGAGTTTATTATCTCTGTTATGTGCTGTTGCCACGCTTTTAGTTTTGCCGCATCATCGGCCCCTTGCATCAGATCCTTGTATTTTCCATTGGCATCTTTTAGGAAGTCGTCATCTGCTACTGATACATTGAGGTTGTAGATTGGCGTTCTTAGCTCCGAGAAAGTTGCAATGGGTTCGTCGGCAACTGACGGTGCGATCGCGTCTTTTAACGTGAACAAGTTGCATAGAGCACCGAATTCAGCTGCGTATTGGTTCTTGGTTGCATCGCCGATCCCTATCAGTATGCACAGAGCAAGAAATTTAATAATTAG
>NW_027123495.1:6788-8401 GCF_001457755.1 Trypanosoma equiperdum | reverse complement strand
CTACTTTTGTGTCACTTCAGCTTTGGTTAGGTAGATGGCCTGTTATATGCACAATTGGATACGCTAGTCAGGTTTTCCACTTATGCTTTAAAAAATGCGGTGACAGGCTTTGTGTTTAAGTGATATTATAACTTTTCGCTATGCCTACACGAGGTTATCGTTACTTTATTGTTCTGCCGCTTCCTACAATTTCTTCGTTTTAAACAAATTCTCTTCTTTACCACATGACCATTAACCTGTTCATATTCAATGTTCGATTTTTCTTTATTTACAACATAAGATCGAATTTTATTCAAGTCCGCCGAACCATACTTCCACCCTTTCAACTCTTTATACAAGCAGACCGGGCTCTGTAGGATTTCTAACAATTAAATTCGCTTTCTCTTTCCACCGATTTGGCTGAACTTGAAAATAAATGAATAGAGCTTCTCCAATCACCCCACTGCGTGGAATAGTATAAAAATCTCTCCTCATAACCACACCCAATTATCCCTCTCCGCAGAACAAATCTCTGTCCAACAGCTTCTTCCTGATTTGCACTCCAAATTAATAAAGGTTTGTAAATTATCTGATCTGACTACAATTCTTCTCTTCCATTTAATAATTCCCAAATGCATATTAAATTTATAATTTTCCCAAACTCTTGCTATTTTATCACTGCCACTAAGATACTATTTTCCACTAGGAAGTGACTTTAGTAAGTGAGGTGACTTCTTATACTCTTATTTTCTGTGACTAAAATTAAAAAACCAATAACATCTCTCTGCATCTTCTTTGTAAATAATATCTACACTAAATTCATTTCATATTCTGCAGTATTTTGTATAAAATATTTCACTGCAGTCTCATACTTCTCTCCATCAGGAACAATAACATCAGATCCATCCAGATGAATTACAATATCCTCATCACTTGCATTCTGATTCTCAAAAAAATTCTATAACCCATCTAGGCCTGTTAACATGACTATACAAACCTTTTCTCTCAATTGTAATAATTTCAATATAACTTAGTTTGGTACTCAACATCAGCCTGCACAACCTCTAAGTTTCGTGAGTTTGAAATACAACCACAAAAACACTGGGATTCTTAGGATAATTCTGTGTTTCATATACCGCCTGGTGCTCTTGAAAAGATATTGAGCTTAAACATACTAAACGTAATAGCAATAAAACCCCCAATACATCAAATTTCATGTGCTAATTAATCTTTAAAAATTGGTAGGATTATAGGAAATACTTAAAAAACCTAGAGGAAAAGCAAGTTGTGATACTAGGCTGTTTAGAAAAGGAGACTTTGTATTTATATGTAACTAATAACTTTACATTGTTATGATATAGCTGTTGAAGTGTGTATGATCAGTATATGCAGCTTATATTTTGTGAAGGTCTATGTTTTGTTTCAGAGTTCAGCTTTAGCTAAACCTAGTTACACATTCTATGTTTATTCGACCACTTCACAGCGCGCATAATACTCTCCTCTCGTCAAATATTTTTTATAGCAATATCCCTGATGAATTCTTTTTTTTCTCAACCACTTACCTTCTTCTGGCACCCTCACCATTTTTTAAATGCGTCTATTTTGTCTTGACACTTAGAGTTCATCATAACTGC
>NW_027123495.1:4799-6777 GCF_001457755.1 Trypanosoma equiperdum | reverse complement strand
CAACACTCTCCTATTATTATTATTATTATCATCACAAATATTATCACTCTCATTTCTATTATTTCACTAACTATTTCTACATTAAATAAACAAGAAAAATGAAATAAACAAAATAAGACTATCACCTTCTTTCTTACTTTATTACTCCTTTATTTACATACGTAGGTCACTATAACACCAAATTTTTAAATTCTCAAAGTTCACATTAATTTTCATATTTTTGTCAAAAAAGTGTTAAAATATACCAATTCTAGTAAAATATATCAAATTCTTATAAAGAGAAGAATTTTCATAAAATTTAACAAAAATCTTTTCTCAATTTAATTATAGAAGAAAAACCGCAAGCAATAGAGGTGCCTTAATCACAAAACAAGTTATGGCTGCTCCCTCTTTGACTTTGCACTCTTTATTTTCCTTTATTTCAAGCCCATTTTGTCTTTTCACATTTATCTGCTTCAGTGGCTGTACATTCACCAGGAGTTGTTTTTTCGCCCTCTTTATTACCTATCGTCTTTTCACCTTTCTTCTCCTTGCTTTCACTGTCTTGATTGCTTTTTGCTCCTGTGGTTGCCGTTTTGGACTGCTTTGGGTTACCTTGGTAAAAAGCTGCAGCCACAACGTAACCAATATCGGCTGTGGTTGTAGCTTCAGGTATTTTTGGTTTTTTTCTTTCTGTGTCTATTTTAAAAGTTATTTGTTTGTTTTCTAGGGGCTGTATCCACTTTTGTCGCTCTTCGGTCCCTTTGCCACCGAAGAGCTTGTCCACAATTTCTTCCTTTTTGTCAGCAGCAAGGTCCGTTTTGGCGGATCCAGTCATTATTATCTGTGCTATTGTCTGCATTTCTGTGTCAACACGCAGGTCTGCCAGGTCTTGTTTAATTGGCCGTGGTGATAGCTTTATTTCTATGCCTTTTGATGCGCATAACGCATTTGCTATCGCTTTGTCTGTTGTTAGCAATGAGTTCGGTGGTATCACATGGTTTGCGCATGGCTTTTTTGCTTTCGATTGCTGGTGCAAATCGACGTCGGTTGGTTGGGGTGATGCTTTCATTTTTGCTTCCTTGACTCCAAAGCCTTTGTCCGCTGTTCCAATGCTTTGGCCGCTATTGAGGCATGCGCCAGCTACGAATACGCTGTTGCTGAAGCTGCTGACGTCTCCCTTATTGCGCGCATCTAGCGTCAGTTCTGGTATATGAAAAAACTTGTCGGGATGCAGTTTTACCACTCCTAGGTTTTTTAGCTCCGTTATCGCTGCTGTTACGTCTTCACCGTCGGTAAGGTCAGCTCCGCAGTCTTTTGTGTGAGTTTTTTTGGAAAGTAACGGCAATGTCACATTTTTTTCGCCAGAGTTTAGCCAGTTGCCTGATCCTGTGCCGGCTTTCGCTTGTCCTACTACTGTCGTTGTTTTGTCGTTGGTGAAGATGGCCACCTTGATCTGTGCTATTCTGGAGTTCAGGGTTAGCACCGCGTTTTCCAGGGCTTTCTTTCCTGCGTTGAGTTCCTGTTCTTGCTGCTGCTTTCGTAGTGCCGTTAGCGCTAAAAGGGCAGTGAACGCCGTTTTTGTCGGTGTATCGTCTGCTATTGCCGCCGCTGCAGTAAGGACTATGATGTCGGCTTCCAATTCCTGCTGGCTTGTTCTCGCAGCTGTGATTTGCGAACCAAATTCGTCGCTTAATTTTGTGAGGTATCCAATCTCCTTGCACGGCTTATTAACAGCATCAATGGACTTCCTCGCCGCAGCCTGTGCAGCTGCCAATTTGGCTGTTAGAGTGAAGAATACAAAGCCTGTTATTTCCGCACGTATTGTTTATCTTTTTATCCTTCGCTACTACCTTCAAATTTGATCAACAAAAAAGCGTATGAAGAATTAAGTTTGGTCATTGGTAGCGTCTAGGAGGTGTACACGTGTTGTACAACATTTACATATAAATATTTTACCGATGCCATAACTTTTTTTCTTCGCTCTTCACGCTTTTTA
>NW_027123495.1:4260-4789 GCF_001457755.1 Trypanosoma equiperdum | reverse complement strand
GCGTCAACATCGGATGCCACTGCGTCTGCTAATTTTGTTGTTTTTCTGCATCAATTATTTATCGGCAGTAGACGAGTCTTTATTGAAGGTCAACTCCCCTGCAGAGATTTTGGGTGTTATGTTCTTCAATTTGAAGCTTTCAAGGTTTCAAATTAGTTGTTTAGACCACTTTTGTTCTTTCTCAATCATCTCAGCTTGAGAGGATTCAATAATGTGTTTACTTGTGTGGGACTTTTCAAAAATCACATAGTTTTGGCAAAGAGCTTGGGCTATTCATCACAATCTGACCGCTATATATTTGTATCTATGCCGTAGCTCTTCATGTTTTTAACCCCAATACATAACCTCTTTATAAAACAGTACAAATTTCCATATATAAATTTACAAATCTTGTTGTTTATAACATTTTCTATTTATTTTTCACTTTTCGGCTCTATAGTCAGCTAAAGTGACAAAATAACGTATTTGTTTAAGTTGTATGCGCAATACAGTATTTTTTAGGTTCATTTTTTAAAAGCCTGCTTGCGGT
>NW_027123495.1:1524-4250 GCF_001457755.1 Trypanosoma equiperdum | reverse complement strand
ATACCTTTGTTGCTTCAGGTAGGCTTCGTCGGCCACTACCCTTATATGGAATTCCCACTGTTTTAAAGTACTTGAAGTGTTGCTTTTATTCCAATATAGAGGCGCTAGAGCATAACTAGCAGCTCTTAGTACCACGTATAAAGTTAGTCTGTAGTTTCATACGTGCGGTGTTTTATGCATTTTCCGAATTTTTATCTTTTACTTCCCACGGTAATTTAATAGCAATCCTAGTTTTAGAATGTTCCTCCAAATAATATTGAAATTTGGCCGAAAATGTTGACAATATTGCTGTATCTAATGAGAACAATTCGACATTTCCCTATACTTATCTAGTTTATGCCGTATGTTTCTGCTTGTGGTTCTTCATAGTTACAGCTGGACATTAGAATTTATAATCCCGTTAAAGTTTACAGGCAGCACCATCTCAGTAGTTGCATATCGCTATTGTTGTGTAAAACGTGAAGCATAGTCAACTCCTGAAGCATTGTGGACTTTTCTGCTGTTCTCTGCATCCTGTATTTTTTTCCTTATTTTTCCTCTCCTATCGGTTACTTCTGCGGATGGAAAAGCGACTCCATTATACCTGTATACTGGACTTTGTTTCCCCTTCACTGTCACCTGCATCATTTTCATGTGTATGATGATGACCATTTTCACATCCATATATTAAACTGTGCATCTTACATCTCGTTCCCTCTCACTTACTTTCTCCCATTGAAAACTTGTATTTTTTTAAGTGCTCCCCTATTGTGTCTTTGAATCCATGGTTAACCAGTACTCTTATTATATATTAATACATATATATTGACAAAATTCTCCCATTAATATTATTGTTATTGCGACCTTAAATTAATAGCTAGAGAATAAACTCTAAACAAAATTAGAATAGCACTCATTTTTTATACCCTATCGCAATATTACTTTAAAGATTTAGGACAGTATTATGCTATAATTTCAATTTTTGAAATTATAAAAGGTTTAAAATTTTTAACAAATTTTACATGTTCTTTAAGAAGAGTTAAAATAAATTTAATATATCAGATTTTGTTGATGTATAATATACAGAAATATTGTGTAAGTACACAAAACCACTTTCAATGCTAGAGTCAATAAAATAGCGAACTCATTAAAGCAGCAGCAATCAAAGTCAATTTCTTATTTAAAAGGAAACTGCAATCTTTGGGAGTATTATTTTCCCATCTACAATCCGGAGTCTTGGTGCATTCGTGTTCCAATTTCCCTTTACATTTCTCAGTTGTAGCTCCTGCAGCCCCATTTCCTGTCCCTACTGCTGGGGTTTCTGTTCCTGCTTTAGGCTTGCACTTTTTACTTTCAGTGTCATGGTTGCAGCCAAGGTTTTTGCATTCTTCTTCAGTTTTGTTGATGTGGCTTTTGCAGTCATTTTTGGTTTTGTTTTTTTCCTGATTCTGGTTTGTTACTGAGCGCTCTGTTGTGGTTGCACAGCTTTGTACGTGGTGTATTTGGGCACCGATTGTGAATTTCAGTAGCCGAAGTTCCCTCTCAAGCTGCTCTACCCTTTTATTTCGCTCGGCGATGCTGTCGGCTGCTTTTGCTGCGTCTTTCGCTGCCCGTAACCATGCTATCTCTGGTTTTACAGTATCGCCTGTTGCGGCTGCCTTATATTGCACGCAGATGCCGCTACCTGCGCCGCCGCTGCCATCACAGCCGCCGGTCCCAGCGCCATTCAGCGTGCCGAGTATGTACTGCCTGTTGTTTGTTGTCCCCTGTTTCTTGCTTATTAGCGTTAGAAACTGCGACAGCGCGATATCCATGTTGGTCGTCCATAGTTGCATGGTGGGTGCGTGAGATGGGCAGTTTTTTAGCAGCGGCGTCCACAGCGCCGCCGATGCTGCCGCATTGTCCCACGTTTTTGAGCTGTGGTCGCACTTTGCACAGCACATGTTGTTGACGCCGTCTGACTTTTTTGCGCAAGCACAGAGCAGATCCGCTTTTATGGACTTTCCCGCCTCCGTGCCTTCGGTTGTGCCGCTCGTGCCGCAGATGCCTGCTCTTGACGTTGGATTTGGTTCTTCCTCCTCTCCTGTCTTCGCAGGTCCCCCGTAGAGTACTGTTTTCGCCTGGTTTTCAATTTTTGTTTTTAGTGCATGAAAATTTGAGAGGTCTGCGTTGCGGAAAGCCTTGGCCGCCTGTTCTGCTATGTGTTTGACAGTTTCTTTCGCAGCTTTTGATAGTTCAGCTTTGCGCGACTGTTCAAAGGTCTGTTTGTCTGAGTTGATCTTGACTGCGGCTTGTTTCCAGAATGGATGTTCAATCTGCCACATCGTTTCGAAGGGCTTGCTTTTCGCTGCCTTGGCGGCCTCTGATTCGGGCCATTCTTTGTCATGAGCTATGAGTTTAGAAAATTCGGCATCGCTTATGGACATGTTTATCGCCCCAATGGCTTCTGCAATGTCTTTTACTTGGTTGGGTGGTTCCGCTAGGTTCGTGGCCGCCGTCAGCATGTTGACTATTGCGCAAGTTGCTGCATACGCCGGTCCATTGTCTCCGGTGGTTATGGCGCCATATGCCGTCGGCGCTGCAATAAAGTATAAAATCAACAGCATTGCTAGCGGTGCCGGCTGCCGCTTGGTTTCAGACATCGGTATTTTATGCGACTGACAAAAAAATAGAAGGAATGAAGGGTTTTGCTTTTTCAAAAAAGACATATTGCTCTCTGATTGAGGTCATTTTCCAGTTTGCAAAGA
>NW_027123495.1:0-1514 GCF_001457755.1 Trypanosoma equiperdum | reverse complement strand
CTGTAATTTCTTAGCTTTAAACATATCACTTACCTTAACCGCACCACCAAAATTTTCCTGATGTTTAAAATCCCATTTCTTTCCATTCGTCGCTTAAGGTTCGATTTCACGTAAATCTATTGTAATAAACTGCCTTCTTTCCAACTCCATGTACCAAATAAAATCTTTCAAATCAATTTCGTCTACTCTTCCCATGAAATCTGCTATCCTGGAAAATTAATGAATGTAGTTTTCTCAAACCCTCCACTAAGTCGAGTGAAAAAATTTCACTTCATAGTCTAACCCAATCATTCCTCTTCTAAAAACAAACCTTTCACCAACAGCTTCTTCCTGAATTGCACTCCATATTAACAACGGTTTGTAAATACTCTGCTGTGACCACCACTCCTCACTTCCCTTTGTAAATCTCCAAAAGCGTATTCAAACCTTTTACATGCACACACTCTGGCTATCAAACCTCCGCCGCTAAGATAGGGTTTTCCACTAAGGGGTGATTTTAGTAAATGAGGTAATTTTGTATGTTTCTCTTTTCTGCAACCGACATTAAAGAGCCAATAGCATCTTACTCTATAGTCTTTGTGATCTGAGTTCATAAGTAAATCTAAGTGTGGACCATAACACTCAGATGTTGTAATGAATGAAGTATTCCACAGCATTTCCATATCTATAGCGATCAAAAACTATAACATCAGATCCATCTGAATGAATTACAATATCCTCATCACTTGCATTCTGTTTTTCTAAGAATTCTATTAACCATCTAGGCTGTCTGACATGAGTATACAAACCTCCCATTTCAATTGTAATAATTTCAACATTGCTTAGTTTCGCACTCAATATAAGTCTACACAATTCTTGAGTTGCGTGAGTTTGAACTCCAACCACAAATACCCTGGGCTTCTGCGAGTCATTATTCTGTTGTTTTTCTTTCCTCACTGTTTTAAAAAATTGAGCTTAAACACACAAAACGTAAAAGAAACGGTAATAGTAGAGTTGTTAAGATACAAAAATTCATTTTCCCTGAGATACCTTTAAATTTTGAGATGGTTATAAAAATACTTAAAAGAAATTAAAGCGTTAGAATAGGAGATTCTGAAACAAGGTGAATTTCGATTTTAAACAAGTATTCTATTTCAATTACTTAACATACTGCTTAGTATCAAAAAAATATAAAACATAAATATTATGATTCTCAGTGACCTTTATCACCGCATATGATGTAGAACCTCTAGTGTTGTGCTTGCTGTACTTCATCTTATAATTAATGCCCATCCATAATATCCTTTTTAAAATTATGTCCAGCATCATTTTTTTGCTTAGAAAGACTCATATTACATCTTACTTTATCTATTTATTTCTCCATTTCCCTTAATAATATTCCTCATGCTCTTTCTTTACTCTCACTCACTCACTCCTACTCTACCATTGCTGTTATTTTAATTGTTTCTCCTCTTCCTTTTCATTTAGTATTCACCACCACTATTATTATAGTATTCGTATATACACACACTCAC
>NW_027123496.1:3426-10945 GCF_001457755.1 Trypanosoma equiperdum | reverse complement strand
GAGGTGGCCGGCATCGCCAGGGAGTGAAGCACTAACGAAGCGACACAGAGTTGTTGGTATACCCTATTTCTTCGCTGCTCACTTTGAGTTCTAGTGAGGTTAATAAATCGTGCCATGCTTTGTTGGCCTGGGCGTCCAGCTTGTTTTTGGTTCTCGCGTCTGCCAATGTTACTTCTGTTGTGCCGTCGGCGGCTGCTGTTATATAACCATCGATGTGCGTAACCGCCGCTGCAGTATTGGCATTATCTCCTAAGCCATTTGTGTTGTCGCCTGACATCAACCTGCAATCCGGTGTTGTCTCCTGGTGGCTCCTGCCGTCTGCTGCTGGGTCCCGAAGACCGCTGAAGCCGCTTGGCGTTATTGTCGGGTCGCTTCGATGGTCCGTCGCTAATGGTATTGTCGTCAGCTTGCATGAAACACTGCCAATTGAGCCTGATGTGTGAGCATTTGCATTTGTTCCGCTTTCTATTAGACAGCCATCGTCGGTGCCGTCTCTTACCTGTACCGCCAGTTTTAGGAACTCGTCCAGTCGTCCTTTAACATACGCTGCATCTTGTGTTGTTTGTATGGCGTTTTTGATGGTTGTTTCTTTCGCTGTTTGCGCAATCTGCAGTCCTTGGGTCGTGAAATAAGCCCCCAATATCGCTATTGCGGTGCTGTCCTCTTCGGCTGGGGCGGCTGCTGAGTAGATCGCGAACCTCAGGCCATCCTTTGTTAGCGACGCCGTTGTTTCTAGTGCCTTTTGCGCTTTGCCGTTTATTTCTGATGGTAGTTGCGCCAGTTCCTCACTTGCTTTACAAAGTGGTTGCCAGGCTGCTTTTTTGAGCCCTTTTTTGGCTGCTGCTTCGCCTCGCGGTAGAAACAACATCACAGCTGTTATTAGGGTGGTTCCTACTGCCGAAGATGCCTGAGTGCACATCGCTTTTGTTCAATTATTGTTTGTGATGGCACCTGTCGTGGGCACTAGAATCTTTGCGTCGGTGGTTCCTGATAGTGGGTGTCTGGCGATGGCGCTGTCGTTATATGCACTGTATGTCTCTTTTCTTATGCTTTAGGGAAATGACAGCCTGGTTCCAATTGGCGCCTGTTTTGGCAGCTGTTGAATCTGCACAGATAATAAATAAATCTGCAGTAAAGAATGGTACTGTTGGGCGTTACAGTAATTATACTATAGCCTCTTCCATAACCCGATGCTCCTACATTTCGTCAGTAGTCTCTCCATCCTTAGCTATCGTTAAATTACATATTGTTTCTATGGGTCATCAACCTGTCGCGAGCTTAATTTTTCACATTCACACACGCTATCAGATAAAACAACACAGCTGTCAATATCATCTATGCAATAGCATCTGTGAATTATTAAGTGAAATATGTAGAATCATTTTCGCTTTATCATTTTCTTTTCTAAAGTTGTTTGTAGCGTATTATCTTTCACTTTATGTATTCTTTTCTTCCTTTTGTACTATCTCGTTGTTTCTACCGCAGTGAATAACGTAGCGATTTTACTTTCCCTGTACGCTTGATTCAGTCTTTCTCTCACTGTCTTCTCTGCAATATCTTTGTGTATAACGACGGCTCCCATGGTCAGACTTGTGCCTGACAGTGAATATTCTATCTCCATTTTTGTCTCTCTGTTTTCCGTATTTTGTTGTTATAACATTGGTACATACACACTCACAACTCTCTCCTATTACTATTAATATTATTATTACTATAATTGTAACCATAACTGATATTCATAAAATAATGAAAATAAACAAAAAAAATACTTAAAATATTACTCACTTTATATATTTTATCACCATATCACCCACCACTTTTCACCCATGTTCTACCATCATACACGTCTTACTAAAATTTAAAATTTGCGCATTTCGCAATGTCTTTACAACAGTGTTAAAATATATCAAACTTTAGTAAGTTGTAGAAAATTTCCCAAAATGGCAAATATTTTTATAAATTTCATAAATTCTAAATTGCCACAAAACTTACAAAAGAATCAGTATTCATAGCCAATTTCTTATTGAGGAAAAAAATGAAAATTTTGCAAGTTTCTTTCTCCCATTTACAACTTTTGTCACCTTCATATTTTTCCTTATCAGTGTGGTGTTGAGCACATACAGCTGTTCCTGTTTTTTCTCCCTCTGCAGCCCCTGAACCTCCATCTCCTGTACCTTGGGGTTTCTGTCCTTCTCTCTCGTTAGGTTTGCAGAAGTATTCTTTGTCCGCAGTAGTGCTAGTCCATTTGCAACCTTTTTCTGTGCAGGAGCTGTTTGGTTTCTGTTTTGTGCAGTCTGTGTTTTTTTCCCGCTATCATCGGCGTGGCGGCCGCTTTCTGCATATTTTGTGTCGGCTCATCTTGCTAGAGCGGCGAACGCAGGGTGTTGTTTATGGCTTTTAATTTGTGCTCGATTTCCTTGATTTGGCTGATTGCGTTGTATGCGTCGTCCCAAATGTGTGCCGCTGTTCGTTGATTTGTGAGCCATGTAGGCGGTGATGCTCCGGTTACCACAGCGTCATCGCCGTACTGCACGCAAGGGCCTCCGTTGGACGCTTTATGTCCGTCGCAGCCTGTCTCTCCTGTCGCTGCCAAGACGCCTAGGGCGTTACGGTACGCGAATCCACTGCCCTTTGCAATCGCTGTGAGCGTTAGAAAATGTCTCCATGCCTGTTCTACTGCTTGTTGCGATATTCTCGTGTGGCCTGGCGCCTTTGGGCAGTTACTTGCGATGAAGTTTGCACGGGTTTTGCCGTCGTTATTCAGGTTCCACTCGTCGTTGTTGCCGGCGCTGTTGCAATTTTTTCAGCAAGCTTTTCCGACGTCGGCGTCTGAGGCATGACCACCGCAAAGGCAAAGAAGGTCTAGCAGGAGCGCCTTGCCTGCTGACTCTCCCCCTTCAGCCCTCGCCCCGTCTGATGCCTTGCCGCATTCAGTCACCCTGTTGGTGCCTGCCGGTTTTAAGCCGTTAGCGGCTTTGTCGCTTCCAAGTAACGCTTTCTGCGCCGCCTCCTGTGCACCGGCCATTGCTAACTTCGTTTGGAGTTGTGGCAGGCTTTGTGCTGTCTGTACGGCTTTAGGCGTGAGATACACGATCTTTTTCCTCGCCTCTTTTGATACCGTTTTTGCGTTCCATTCTTCGAAAGCTGCTTTGTTTGTGGCAGACTCTGAAAATGTTTTTGCTTCTGCCCAGTCGTCCCATGAATTTTGCCAGCCTTCCTTGCCTTTTGTCTGGCCTGGGGATAGTTGCGCCCACTTTTTATTTTGGGCTTGCGTTAGTGCCTGTCTGATGTCCGAGCTCGCAACTGATATATTTATCGCTTTGATCGTCTTGAGCAACTCCAAAGCTTCGGATTTGTCTGTTTGTGGTGCTACTGGTGTTTGTGCCAGTGTTATCAGATTGCATAGTGCAGCAAAGTCTGCATAGGAGTCACTGTCAGCTACGGCGCCATGTCCACCGCGGGTTGCGACATGCAACAAAAACGCAGCTGCTGTTAGCAGCCTAATCATTATTTTCAATTACTGTGGTCTTCTCCAAAATTACAAAAGACAATTTAGTGTTTGTGCTTCTGTTCGGTGTTTTGGTTGTGCAACACCGCTGCGTAGCTGACGTTTTTTTATTTTTGCGGCCGCTAGCGGCTGTTCCTGAAAGAAAGGTTGCCGTGTTACTAAAATGTCTTTGTTTATGCCTGCTTCGTGTTCGCAATCTGTCTTTTGGGTTTCGTCAGCTTCTATTCTGCTGATAATCTGTGAAACCAAAGTAATGCAAAGTAAGTTCCGTTACTATCACCTGCAGATGTATTGAAGATCATAAGTTTGTCCACACTTTACAATTAAGTTTAATTGCTTCTTTGTTTCGCTTCCAGACATTAAAATTATTTATTTTAAGAAGTTTCGTTTGCCTACTGGGCGAAATTGTGTGCAAGACGTTGCTTTGTTTCTGTCTTATGGTGTTTCGACGCTGTGCGTTACTTAGTGGAGGTATCTGATTGATGTTTTTTAAAATGTAATCCATCGAGAAAGTTTGGTTTTCCTTTTTTTGCGTTCTCTCTTTGAATTGTTATTTTTTCGTTTCAAACTTTTTATTCCTTTGCTTGGACACTCGGGACTTAGTTGGTGAGGCATATTTTGATAGCCGCTGCGATTTGATCTGTTTGGTAATTTTATTAAAAGGCATGTATCTTACTGGAAGAATTTGTACTCTTAATTACAATCTATATTATTCTATATCTTTATCTAAAGCACTTTAAATTTATTTTCTTCACTATATTCTATCATCTGCTGATTTGTGGCTTTATTTTTGAGTCACAATAACCATGTAAAGCTGCTGATTATCACAGATGCGTTTAGACGCTTGTTTCTTCTCTTCTCTTTTTCTGCTTTGAAGACTGCTTGCTTCTTCCTTTTATTCTATGCTTTTTAGTTATATTCATTAAATAAGTTTCGCTTTCTCTTTCCCAATGTGTTGCATTCTATCGCTTAATTTTGTTATTTTATCATCGGTATACCGGTGTGGAACTGATAAAGTGCCGCTCTTAATTATCAACTTCATAAAGCTCCTCCACAACTTTGAATATGCGCTATTCTAAGAAGTTTCCCAATTTTTATCCTTTGCTTACACGCCACAATAATCCGTTTGTACTACTAGTTTCAAAAACCTCTACCCAATCATATTATATTATTGTCGGCAAATATTGTCTACCATTAGTAAATCAGATGTAAAGATGATATCAATGTTGCCTCACATTTAATTATTCCCTCTCCCTATCTCCTCTTGCTTATTCTTCACAGATTTACATTAGTATCTGCCAACAGATTAAAACAACAATAATCACCAACATTAACTTCCCTATTACATCGTCCAATTTCTGAGTGAGATAGGGGATATTATTTCCACTTGCAACTCCTGATGTATTTTGTTCAGCTGCGTTGTGTGGCGTATATCGCTATTTAAATTCGTACTTTTGCTACGTCCCTTTCGTGCAGTACTTCCATCACTGCGGATACAGTGGTGACCACACTCGACGCATCTACCGGACTGTCTCTGATACCCACGTTATCAACTCCTTCATTATCCAGTTCTGTATAATGGTGTACAATCATTATACTTATAATGAAACTCCACATTTTCTATCTTCTACCCTATTTCTATCTCTTCCTACCTTTCCAATAATATTGCTCTTGACCCTTTCTCAATCTTGGACTTACTGCACCATTCGTACATTGATTATATTTCACACTTGACATTGTTTTAAATGCTTCTACTTTGCACTTCAATTTGTCTGCACCACCACTTTACTCACAATATTAGCTATACACACTCACAACACACTCCTATTATTATCATTATTATCATATTATTATTACTGCTCTTATTATAATATTAGTGTATATACACTCACAACACTGTCCTCTCATTATTATTATTACCTCCGCTAATGCCCATAAAACATACAAAATAAGCGAATATAATTCCATGATAGCACTGATTTTATCAAAAGACGTTAAAATAAACAAATAAAAAAATAATAGGCTTTATAAATTTTATAAAATTTAACAAAACTCCTTAGAATGCTTAACATCTATCAAACTCACAAAAACAGCAGCTATACTCGGAGTAAATTTCTTATTGATGAGGAAACTAAAATCTTTTCAAGTTGCGCCTTCCCATTTACAATCCGATGTTTTGCATTCTTTTTCCGATTTCCCTTTGCATTTCTCTGTTGTTGTTTCTCCAGTTTGAGTTTGTGCCACAGAGACGCCGGTTGCTAATGCTTTTTTGGCATCTAATTTGCACTTTTTACTGCTATCGCTTTCTGTCTCATAACTGCATTTTGGATCAGCATTACATTTGTCTTTATCGCTAATGCTCTTGCAGTGGATTTGGTTTTCCTGAGTATCTTTTGCTTCAGTAACAGTGCACGTTTGCTGCGTTGTGGACTGTGGTTGTGGTTTCGCTTGCGCCGCCGTGGAGTTCGCTAGCATTTCCACGAGGTAGTCAAGGTCTTCAACGTCGTGGAGCTTGCGATTTTTCGTTGACGCGTCGCCAGCTTTTGGGGCTGGAATCGCTAGCATGAGCTTCCACAGCTTTGCCGTGACGGCTTCATCTTCTGTGCCGTACGTTTCTGAAAGCTGCTCGGCAAGAGATTTTTGCGGCGTTGGTTGCGATAGTAACCCTGCTTGTTCCGCTACCTTGTGGCATATAGAGTTTTCTGTACATTCTGCTTTTTGCGGCCAATCTTCTGTTGCGTAGGTTTGCAGCTTGACTTGGATCGCATCCCATGCCGCTGCTATATCTTTAGCTTTGTTTTCGCTTTTAACTGAGGCCATGTCTTTTGTGTCGAGAAAGGTTGGGTCTGCGGCTGTTAGTTGGATCAAACCGGCTGCTATTTCCTTCGTTTGCTCTGGTGAGCCGGTGGAGATGATCCCCTCTGATGTTTTGCGCGTATGCAGTCTGCACCCTTTGTTAGTTACCGCACAGGCTTTGACTGTCAGACCCGCTATGGTAAAGCCTTTGCTGTTTATTGCTGTCTCGAGGTTTGCGTGTTTTGCTTGTTCCCCCGCTATTTCGTTGCAGTTTGTGTGTTGTGTGGCTGCTTCGGCTAGAGTTTTGAACGAGTTTCCGGCTTCATCGGCCGCCCAGCATCCCGCTGTTGTGCCGTCTTTTGCATATGCGGCTACCGCTGAGTATTCTTTAAGCCTGCCCATAACTATAGAGGTTGCGCCGATTGTCGTCGCCGCCGCTGTTAGTTTCCCCTGCGCCGCTTCCGCCATAAGAGCAGCCGTGTGTTGTGATAGCGCTGCGAGCAAGGGTGCTATTTTGGCCTTAGCTGCTGCGTCGGCCGTTTTGCTCAACAGAATTCGTGCTTTTACTTCTTTCTTGTACGCTTCTACAAGGGACGCTTGTAATGTTTGCGTCGCTCGTTGGGCTGTTGTTTCCTTGCTGCTGAGCACCGAGTAGATGTCGCATACAGCCTTCCAGGCTTCCGGTTTCAGTGCAGCTTCGTTTGCTGCGCGTGCAGTTTGTGCTAGTAGGACAGCCGCAACAAACAGCTTCGCTGCGTCCATCACTGCCAGCCTTTCCACCTTCGGCCTTTTTTTTTTGACGTGTTGCAACCCAAGCTATTGTCTGTGTCACCTCGCTTTGCTTTCGGTTACTTTTTTGTTTTTGAGATTAAAGATAGGCTGAAATACTGACGCTAAACCCGATTATTCGGCGCTAAAGCTGGCATGCTTTCTAGCCATGTCGGTACAGTTGGTCAGGTCACAACACTCGCCTCCGCTCTTAAAGTTTCCGCCATTTGTCGGAAAGGGACGTGCTATAATTCCGGGCGCGGCTGTGCTACTTTTAGCTTAGTACTTCAGTGCTCCTGAGCGGTTTCAGGTTTGACCGCTTCGGGTATATGTGCGCCGAAACAGTTAGGTCTGGATTGCTCATCAGTTTCTAGTCGGTTGCTGTGCCTTAGCCGCGAAGCCGCTTACAATATTCACCACAACCTTTTTTTAAGTTTGAGAAAATTA
>NW_027123496.1:1926-3355 GCF_001457755.1 Trypanosoma equiperdum | reverse complement strand
ATCGGCGGTTGTCTCCTGCCGCACATCTGGCTGCGCCGCCGAATTAAACACAACGGTAATCAGCATTATCTTTGCAGTGTCATATTTTCATTTACAAGTGAAAAAAGACATTATCCGCTCGTTTCTTTTCCTATGATGTATTTTTTCTCAGTGCCGTCCTGTTGCACATACAGGTGTTTCACTCTATATCTTCGTTTCTTTCTTCTCCGTCTTCGGCCACAGCTTCTATGGATACCGTAGCAGTCCCATCTACCCTCTACATTTCACTCTGTCTTTTTTCCAATGTCCCCTCCCTTCTTCATCCTGCTTGTGCTAATGCACATTGTCATGTTTGTGCTTTCTACTCAGCAAATTATGTCACTATTTCTCACCACCTCTCTTTCCTTGTCTTTCCTTTACCGATAATATTCCTCGTGCTGTCACTTTCTCACTTTTAATCTCTCAGTTGATCCCACTTACCCGGACCATTGTTTCGATTGGTTGTGTCTTGGGTTTCCATTCAGTCTTCATTAGTCTCATTACTACGCTGGTATATGCGCACTCACAGCACTTTCTCCCAACATTGTCTTATTGCTATTATTATAACCCTAACCCTAATATCCATTAAAAAATAAAGCAAACCAATAGGTAAAATTAGAATGGCACTTATTTTTACCATATCATCTTCTTGCTTTAAATCTACGTGCCACTTTCATACTTTACTAATTTTTAAATTTTCCTCAAAAAAATGTTGAACTATATCATATTTCAGTAAATTTAGCAACTTCTCTCAAATTAGGAAATTTGTCAAATTTCACAAAATTGAGTAAAAATACTTTAGGAAAATAACTGTTAAAAGTGTTTATCCTAGGATAAAAACTGCAAGCCAAAGAGGGACCTTCTTAATGACAAAAGAGTTGCTGCCGGTGGTGTTTGTGTTTTTACTATCATTCCCATCTTTCTGAGCTGCTTCTTTTGTTTCAGGGTTCGGAAAGCACTTTTCACCATCATTTTTGCTATTATCAAATTTGCATCCCGCGTTCTGGCAAGCTTCTTGCTCTGTGTGTTCCTTGCATTCTTCTTTTGAAGGTGATTGCTTTTTCTCTTTTTCCACAGTCGAACATTGGTCTTTGTTTCCCTCTATTGTTTGTTTTATCTGGTTTGTTGCTGCTAAATAACTGATTGCTTTTGCGATATTTTCTGGATTGGTTATTGTGTTCAGCTTTTCTGACTTCGGTTTTCCGCCGACTAGCAGTGTGACTGCCGCCGTGTCATAGCTATTGATGAATGCCGTTGAGTATGCAGTGTTTTCTGGTCCAAATTCCTTTATTATTAGGGTTTTCAATTGTTCCGATCTGTTGGGCTGGTCTGGTGTTAGTCGCTTGGTATCGCTTAAAAGTAAGATATTTGCTAGTGCTTGGGCTACTGGGTCGGTTTCCAGTGTGTCTAA
>NW_027123496.1:0-1916 GCF_001457755.1 Trypanosoma equiperdum | reverse complement strand
CTCAGGTCCACTGTCTGTTTCAGCAACTCAGTCTTTACTGAGAGCAGCGCCTGCGCGAGTTTCTCCGGTGTATTTACGCCTGAAGTGTAAACATCGTCGCCGTCGTTGACAACAGGTTTCGACGTTTCGCTTGTCGTTGTTATGGTTCCAGCTGTCCCTTTTAGTTTGGCCGGCTCTGGGGCTTGGTGTGTCACTGAACTTCCTACTTGCGAGCCGCCACTGGTTGCTGTGCACTTGCTGCTCACACCTGCGGTCCAAGTTTCACCGCCAGCTGATTGACCCTTGACGTGCAGTGTTGGTCCGTCAAGCAGTTCGTGGACTTCTATTCTGGCTACGAGTTTGACCGCTTTTAAGCTTTTTAGGACGGCTTTGACTGCTTCTGTTGTTATCTCGTTTGCCGCAGGTGCTGTGCAAAGCTGTGTTTGTGCTTTGTGCAGTGTTGTTGCTGCTTCGCAGGGTGCGCCGTTGACTGTGCCACTGCTCCCCGTTGTTGTGCCGATCTTGAGCACACTATGATCCGCTATGGCGATGGCGGTGTTGTAGTTGGCAATACGGCCCCGAAGGAGCTTGAGTGCGGGTTCGGCTGCCGTCTTGAGTGTCTGTAGGGTTTGTTCGCCTGTTGTTTGAACGTATTTACCGTACTCTCTAAGCAGAATGAATCGCGCCGTCTGTTGCTTGGTGTTTGCCGCCGCCGCTTGGAGGCTCCATGCCTGAATCCTTGCTGCGTTTGCTGCCAGCCTGCCTCGGCGGTCATTCTGTTCGCTTAGCATCGCTTGAACCACTGCTGTTAGGTAATGCCGCTCTTGACACCAGTTGCTTGCCGAATTTGCAAGTGTGTTCGCTGCTGTATTGGCTTTAGCTTCTGATAGTAAAAGGGACAGCGCTGCTAGTATTTTAGCTGCTTCTGCAAGCATAGTTTGAGGAACTATGTCGTAATTGCGCTTGTCTTTTATATTCCGAATGCTGCAAAAAGGTATAATTTTTTGAAAAAGCTTTGCTTTCCGCTTGTGTCGGCTGCGTTCGTATGCGCTTTGCAGTGATTTTTTGATAATTGGTTAGCACGGCGTGCTTTTGCTATATGCTTTCGTCGATCTTTCAAGGATAGTTCGAGTGGTGTTTGGTGTTGTACTCCTTGTTACCCACTGGGGCTGCGGTTTTTAAAAATCACAGCAACAATAGTTTCTGCTCTTCCGGCTTTTTTGTCCTTTGACTAATTCCTCTTGTTCTGTACAACACCTGTTTTTAATTCCATGATTAACGTCAATATTACAGTTTAAGTTCCAACTGATAACCATTTATAAAAATCGAACAACATATTAACCATTTTTCTATTACACCACCGTCTAAGCTGTTAACCCCAAATCCTCTCCCACCATCACACGCCTATTTTGCCAATCTCCACTCCTTTGGACTTATTGCTTCAAACTATAATCGACCATCAAATTAAAGACCGCAGGCGTCATCACCATATTCGCAGCAGCATTTCGCTATTTCTGTGTGGCATACGCTGCATCACCAGTTTTTCCTCTTTTTTAATCATATTCCTCTATACAGTGGTACTTCTTCCTTTACTCTATCGTTTCACTCTGCACTTTCTTTCCATCTTTTTGTTCTTCTGTTCCCGCTTCTGCTGATAACGTGTCTATGGCATTTAGCCTGAACACTGGGTTTCGTCTCTACCTTATTGACATCGCCATCATCGAATTGTGTATGATGATGCTCACGGTAATATTTACGTATAAAAATACGCATATTCCGTGTCCTTTTCCTTTTTTACTGCATTTAACTTAGTAATACACATTGTACTCTCTTATTTTCCTCTATTCACTGTACCTCCTACTCACTGTTTTTACCCTTTCCATTATTTCAAGTGCTTTTATTGTGTACATCCGCTTAGTCTTCACCACTGCTGTTAT
>NW_027123499.1:9779-10643 GCF_001457755.1 Trypanosoma equiperdum | reverse complement strand
AAGGCCGAAGTTGGCTACTGATGCTGAGCCGGCCGTGGTGGTATGTGATGTGAACGCCGCATCCGTGCTCGATTTTGCGGGTTGCCCCTTTGTGAGCTTGAGTTTGTAGGTTAAATAGTCGTTTGCAGCGAACTCCCCGGTTATAGTGCAGCCGCTGCCGCCGCCGCTCTGACATAGATTTGTGACCTGCAACTGGTTTAGGAGATCCGGTACTGGCGGTTCGTTTTTTTCGGACACTCTGCTGTATGTTTTGTCCGACTCGGTTTGTTGGTCGGTGCAGCTCCTTGTTGTCTTCAAGTTACCTAAGTTTGCTTTTGTCAGTTTCGCATGCTGTATGTTGGTGCCGCCTGTCCAGGTTATTGTCAGCTCGCCGTCGTTGTCATTTATGTCATGTAGTTTGTTCAGCATCAACTTGGCTTGGTCGACAGAATCTTCCAGTTCCGAGTCTGCGTCTTTCCTATTGTTTAACGCCTGTTCGCACCCGTATATTATGTTAGCTGCCGCGGCCAGGACGGGAATAGCTTTGCGTTTCGTTTCTTTTGGTAGCGATGGCAGTGCCGCTTGCAGAGTTTGGAATGCCTACTTGTTGTTAGTTAGCTGCCGTTCGGCGGACGACCGTTCGGAGGAATAAACTAATTTCCGTTTTTCTAGCCTTATGGCGCAGCCGCACGCGGTGTTACAAGCAGCCGCTTGTCCACCTCCAGCTATCTGGGCTGTTGTCGGTTCCATACCGTTGAAAAGCATCGCCACGACAACCGCGAAAGTGAAATGTAAGAGCAAGCCGGCGCTACGGTTGCATTCCCTTTCATTTTTGTTTGGCATGCGTGCCGGTCGGTTGGCAGCGGCAGTGTATGTACAGTACGT
>NW_027123499.1:3680-9769 GCF_001457755.1 Trypanosoma equiperdum | reverse complement strand
CTAGAAATGAATAAAAAATAAAGCGGTGTTTGGGCTGGGAATCTATTAATTTATTGTAATTTTGTAGCCGGTGCTATGTTTATCTGGCGATAATAGTCACCAAAAAATTGCCTCCTGATACACTTTAGAGTTAACCGCCGCCCTCTCTGCACCACTTTATCAGCCTGAAAAATTACATCCAAAATAAACTCTTCCAATTTTCTTTCTATTCTTTATATCTTCTCTATTGGTTCCTGGCAAAGCACTCTCAACATCCTGCAGTCGGACTTCACAACACTATGGAAATAAATTTCCAGCAGACCATTCATTTCAGTACAATATTAGCAACTAATTTAGCTGCTTCCTTTAAGCAGCGCCGAATACAGTGCTGCTATTTCCAGGATAGCTCTATTGCTTTTCTCCTTTTTACTTCTAGTTCATGTGCTGTGGAAGCGGCTTCCTTTGCAGTTAGCCGCACTGCGTATACTGCTTGTGGTTTTTGGATTTGCCTGGGTGTATATGGCCTAATTTCATCTGGAGTTATATGCATTTTTTCAATATGGAGCTTTGCTTCCGTGTAGAATAGGTTATTGGCAGGTTACGGGTTGATTACTAATTCAAACCGCAAGCCACCTCCATTTATAAAATTCGAATCCATCTTTATCGTCATCTATAAAAGATCCATATAAGTTTTCATATTCCAGCATCCATCATTTTAAATCATCGGAAAACTTTCTGTATATAAAATTTTAAGCTTTATGGTTGTTAGCATCTTCTATTTTCTACATTTCATCCATGCTTACAGCTGCTAGAATAAAAAATTAGAAGCAACCTTTTTCACGGATGTAATTCTTTCCTTTTTTCTATTTTAGCTCTTGTTGATCTTTTATGTGTAGACATCGTTTAATATTTGGAAAATTGGATGCGAAAGTGTTTTTCTCTGTTCTTTTGCTTAATTATTTCGCTCCGTATGTTGTCGCCATGTGACAACTTTGTTTAAATTATTCGCTCATTGAAAGCTTTTAATGTCTATCCAGTACGCCAATATGGAAAGGGAGGGGTATTTCTTCCGATTCTCTTCACAACGTAGACAAACTCCAACAATTCACACATGAGATATTTTAAGCAATTTCCGCATTTTTATCATTCTTCTAATTATTACAGCGGTAACCCATTGGTAGTTCTAGGTTTAAAATCCTCATCCCTACAATATTATGTTGTGTGCCACAAATTTTAAGCATTATTTCTATATCTGATAAAAAGAAGAGCTTGGTATCACATCAAACCTACCCGCTTCCCTCCTGTTTCTGCTTCAAAGGTGGTTGATAGAATCTACTAAAAGATAAAAAAAACAGTCGGCTTCATAACCACTACTGCATCTACCAACTTTTACGTTAAATACGGAGCGCAATCAGGTCCGCAATCATTCTTCTTTTCTCTGGTTACATGCATCATGTTTTACACTTTATATTTTATTTTCTTCTTTTATATTATCTTCTTTTAGCTGCATAATACATAAAGAGTCCATTTAACCTGTACACTGGACTATGTTTCTTTCTCATCTTGCACCGTATGTTGATGCTCATCGTCACGTTTTTCTTCGGAACTGTGTATATTATGTTTTCCTCCCTCTTCTAAACTTACTCTCATTGCACCCTTGTCATTACTTTAAGCCTTTGTATCTTCGCTGTGCATTTGCTCTTCCGAACCACTCTAATTATAATATTAGTATATACGCACTCACAACAGTCTTCTATCAATATCATTATATAATATTCGTATATTCACACTCACAACACTTTTCTATTATTATCATTATTATTATTATTATTATTATTAACACACTGACAAAACTTTCCTATTATTATTATTATTACTATCTTATTATTACTGCTGTTATTATAATATTCGTATACATACATTCTCAAAGCACTCTCCTATTATTATTATTATTATTAAAAACCTAAAAAATGAACATAAAAGTGAGCAAATAAGAGAAAAAAGAAAACGTTTTATCCTATAATCTGATAACGTTACACCTATAGGTCACTATCATAAATATTGACTGAAAATTCGTCTTATTCAAAATATTAAATTTTAAATAACTTTCAAATTCTCAATGTTTTGCATATTTTCATGAAAAAGTGTTGTAATATAAGTAAATTTCATTAAAATAGCACATTTTCATAAAAGTCATAAAGTTGAGAAAAAATATTTTTAAAATTAATAATATTAGCAAAAATTCAAGCCAAAGAGTCGCCTTATGAATCACAACAGAATTGCTTCCTGTGGTGTTTGTAGTTTTGTCATTTTTCACTTCTGTTTCTTGGTCTGCTTTGTTTTCTACTGCTTGCTTGCCTTCCTCACTTAATGTGCACTTTTTCTTGGATGTTTTTGCTTCACCGTCCCATTTGCACGGTTTTTTGCAATCTGATTCTTTATCTTTGGCATTGCAATTTTCTTCGGCTTCGTCTTCAAGCGTTTTTTTGGCTGATTGTCCCTCGCATGGGAGCTTCGCCAGCGCCGCTTCTAATTGTGTTTGCTGATCTAAGGCGCTGGTTCGTGCTGTTTTCAGGTCAATGGCTAAGGCAGCGCTGAGTTTCTGCGTAGTGTCCAGTTTCTCCACTGCTCCTTTGTTGACTGTATTACCGTCGCTGATTGTTGCTTGGGCTGCGTTAATTTGATTTGCGAGCTGCTCACCTTTGTCTCCATCGGTTTTGAGAAAAGTGTTAATGATGTTTGCTGCTGTTTCCGCTTCAGTTTTACCGTTTAGCTGCATTTTCGTCTTTTTCACTAAAGCCTCTAGTTCCATATGAAGCTTATTTGACGTAACTGCATACTTAATTATGTCGTTGACGCTCGCCCCGCAGACTGTTGGTGATGATTTTTTCTGCTTTGCTATGGCATTATACAGCGTTTTGATTTTATCGCCTGCTTGTTCGTCCCATTCGCCATCGTAGTTGTCTGCTGTTGCTAGGGTCGCTGCTGGGCCGCCGTTGGCTGGCGTCAGTGTTATTGTGCCGCCGGCTAGGTTTACCGCCGTTGGCGATTGGAACACTTCTGCCGCAGCCGCGCCTGCGCCTGACTTGTGGTACAGAATGCATTTGCTGCTGCTGCCTGTTGATTTAGCGTCGCTGCCGCTGAGTAGCGGAAAACCTTTGTTATTGATGACTGTCGGATCGTATGTGGCGGCTCTTGCGTTAAACGAAAATTGTAAGCTGTCGCAGTCTAGGTCCGAAGTTGGCGTGAAGATGGTTGCGTCGCCGGCTGCCGTCGTCGTCAGACAGTATCCAGTCGTCGCTCCGCCGGTCGAAGCCTTTTTGAGGAAATGAACGAATTCAGAAACCGCCGCCGCTGTTGCTGCCGCTCTGGCGCTGGCTTCTGTTGTCGTCGACACAAGAGTCCCTGCCTTTGTAACCTGTGCGTCTAGGCAGTCGGCTGTTATCTTTGCCAGTGCGGCGTACAGTAGCGTTGCTGTTTCATTTTTTGCCGCTAAAGTAGCCAGCGTTGCTTTAAAGTTTGCGTCCGCCGCTGCTCTTATGGCGCCGACGGCTGTTGAGATCTTGTCTATACTGTCGCCTGGAATCGTGGCCAAGAACTTACTGAGTTTGCATAACTTTGCTATTTCAGCTCCTTTCAGCGCTGGTCCACTGCTCTCTACGGTCGCTAATAAAAGCAGTGTTGGAATGAATGCGCTGCCGTGCAATGGCGGAAACATGTCAGCTCTTAAAGTGAAGAACAAAAATCTAAATTTGGTTTGCTGTTTAAGAAAATAGTAGGAAGCCCTTGTTGAATGTCCGTGTGAGAACTGAGGTTGTCAAGGGGTTATTTGGTTTGACGGTGCAACAAAATGGAGGGCCGTCCGTAAATGCAGTTTTGTCATCGTCTTCGTAAAAAATCACCTGTTTATAATCAAGAATTATCTTTTTACACCACAAGATAGTACGGCCTATTTATATTGTATCTACTGTTGTGTAATTCCAGTCCTTTTATTCCTGTAAATTTTCATGATGCCGAGCATATTTCTATACCTTAAAAATTTAAAGCTTATGATTTCTCATTTTTTGTATTTATTTGCAATTATCCATTGCATATTGGTGAAATAACATTGAAACGGTGGTGCTTTTCACAGACAAGATTAGCCTTTACCCTCTGCTTTTGTTTCCTGGGTGAGTTTTGCACATTTTATCTTAAGACACGCTGACTTAGATCCATCATGCGCACCCCGCTTCTTTTTTGCATCTTTTAGTTATCTCAATAAAGTTTTGTCTGCTCTACCTCGTGTATGAACCGCCAGGCCCGAGAGCACAGCTAATGTTTTGTCGCTATGCTACTAAGGCATTGGATACAGTTCTCCACTGACTTTCTACAACTCATAAAAATATTCTTATGTCTCTCATATGTCCAATTATAGTATATGTCTTGTTTTTATTTAATTTTTTTTGCGGAAAGTAGACAAATAGCGGTCTAACATCTAAAATGTTTCTCCAGATAATAGCATATATTTCCACAAAATATTGGTTATTAGAATTATATTAAATGAAAACAAAACTTACACGTTACTTTACAACAGCACACTACATTCCTTCTCTCCGTTTCTGTTTTCTGTATTTCTTCATAGGTCGATAGTTGGACGCACCATGAGATTGAAAAATACTGTTGTCACAATATCCACACATGATTTTATCTATGTCTCGAAAATTTCAGTAAAATATCATTCTGTATGACTTCCTTCTGTGTTCCTTCGTGTTTCCAAGTCTTCGGTTATTTTATCCAGTGTTTTCCGATTTTTTTCTTAGTCCTTATATCACTGCATGTGTCGTAAGAACTTCATTTGGTCTGTACACCGGACCCTGTCTCTCTCTCTCTCTCTCTCTCTCTCTCTCTCTTTGTTCCTCCATCAACTTCTTGTGCATAATGATGACGTTAGTGGTCATTTTAAAGTAAGACCATATACAAACCATATACCTCTATCTCTGCGCCTCTCTTTGTCTCATCTAATAATTAACCTCTTGCTCTCTCGCTCATTTATTCATTCATTCACTTATTCACTCACTCACTTACGTTCTCCAATTACATCCTTAGCATTGGATAAAGTGTTTATGCTTTAAAAGTCCATCAATTCTTCACCCCAGTCATATTATTAGTGTACACACACTCATATCTTTTTCTTATTATTATCATTAATATTATTATTTAAACAACAAATAATATCCATAAAATAACAGAATAAAAAAATAGAATATCAATCATTTTTCACCCTTATCATCTTACTACTGCTTTACACTCATAGGCCACTTTGATACACATTTTACAAAAATTTCATATTTTTCATATCTTTCAAATTTTCACTAATTTGCACATTTTTTCAAAAATTGTTATAATATACTATATTTTGGTAATTTCATAAATTTTGTAAAGCTGAAAACAAATTATTAAAATGCTAAAGTGCTGAAATTATACCAAACTCACAAAAAGCAACAGCCATACTCAGAGCGAATTTTTTATTGACGAGAAAACCGGAATATTTGCATTTTCTGTTCCTTCCCATTTGCAGTTTTCAGTGCAATCTTTCTGTTGTTTGTCTTTACAATCTGAGGCTGTTTTTCCATCTTCGCAACCTTTCTTTTCTGCTTTTTTTTCAGGGTTCGGAAAGCACTTTTCACCATCATTTTTTCTATTATTAAATTTCAACCCACTTTCTTGCATTGTCCTTGCTTAATGTGCTCTTTCAATTCTTCTTTTGAAGGTAATTGCTTCGGGTCTTTTCCAACAGTCGAACATTGGTCTTTGTTTGCCTCTATCCTTTGTTTTGGCTGGTTTGTTTCTGCTAAGTAACCGATTGATTTTGCGAAATTTTCTGGGTTGGTTATTGTGTTCAGCTTCTTCGACTTCGGCTTTCCGTCAAATAGCAGTGTGACTGCCGTCGTGTCATAGATATTGATTAAGACCGGTGAGAATGCAGTGTTTTCTGGTCCAAATTCCTTTGTTATTATGGTTTTCAATTGTTCCGACCTATTGGTGTGGTCTGGGGGTAGCCGCTTGGTGTCGCTTAAAAGTAAGATATTTGCTAGTTCTTGGGCTACTGGGTCGGCTTCCAGTGTGTCTAG
>NW_027123499.1:1529-3670 GCF_001457755.1 Trypanosoma equiperdum | reverse complement strand
CTCAGGTCCACTGTCTGTTTCAGCAACTCAGTTTTGACTGCGAGCAGCGCCTGCGCGAGCCTTTGCGTTGTATTTACGGCTGACGTGTGCACATCGTCGGTGTTGCCGATTGATGGTGGTGTTTCCACGTTCGGTGTTGTGACGCAGCCAGTAGTCCCTTTTAGTTTGGCAGTGTCTGGGGCTTGGTGTGTCACTGAACTTCCTACTTGCGAGCCGCCACTGGTTGCTGTGCACGACCCGCCCACACCTGCGGTCCAAGTTTCACCGCCACCGGCTGACTGTCCCTGGACCTTGAGGGTCGGCCCATTAAGTAGCTCGTGGATTTCGATGTTGGCTACGAACTTGGCTGCCTTTAAGCTTTTTAGAATCGCTTTGTCTGCGCCTACTGTTAACTTGTTTGCCTCAGGTGTTGGGCAACGGGTTTCGGGTTTTTTTCGTAATGTCAATGCCGCTCTGCACTGTTTCGAGTTTACTGCTCCTCTGGAACCCGCTCCGGTGTCGATTGCGAAAACACTATGATCTGCTATGGCAATGACCGCGTTGTAGTCTTGGATGTGGCACAACAAGAGTTTGAGCGCTGGTTCTGCCGCTACCTCTAATTGCTATAGATTTTTTTGCCTGTTTATTGAACGTATTTGCCGTACTCCCTTAGTAAAGTGAACCGCGCCACCGCTTGTTTGTTACTTGATTCAGCTGCTTGCAGGCTCCACGCTCGAATCCTTCCTTCGTTTGTCTTCATCCTGCTTCAACAGCCTTTCTGTTCGCTTAGTATTGCTTCCACTTCCTCTGAGAGGTAATTCCGTTCTTGGCACCAGCTGCTTTCCGAATTTAAAAGTATGTCCGCTTCTGTATTGGCGGTAGCTGCTTATAGTAAAAGGGGCAGTGCTTCTAGTATTTTATATGCCTATAAAAGCATTTCCAGAGGGACTCCGTTGTTAGTGTGCTTGTCTTTTCTATTCTCAATACTGCAAAAAGGTATGAAGTTTTGAAAACGCTTTGGTTGCCGCTTCTGTCGGCTGTGTTGGTCTGTGCCATGCAGTGATTTTCAGTCGATTGGTTGCCACGTTGCGCTTTTGGTATATGCTTTCCTTGATTTCTCTATGGTAGTTCAAGTTGCTTTTGGGGCTCTTCCCTTTGTTACAAACTGGGGCTGCGGTTTGTTAAAATCAGGTAAATAATAGCTTCGGCTCTGCCGGCCTTTTTGTCCTTTGACTAATTCCTCTTGTTCTGTACAACACCTGTTTTTAATCACATGATTAACGCCAATATTACAATTTAAGTTCTAACTGCTAACCATTTATAAAAATCGAACAACATATTAACCATTCTTCTCTTACACCCTGTCTAAGCTGTTAAGCCGAATCTGCTCCAACCACCGCACGCCTATTTTGCCAATCTCCACTCCTTTGGACTTATTGCTTCAAACTGGAATCGGCAATCAAATTAAAAACCGCAGGCATCGCCACCATATTTGCAGCAGCATATCGCTGTTTCTGTGTGACATTCACGGCATCATCAGTTTCTCCTCTTCTTTTATAATATTTTCCTATATAGCTGTACGTTTTCCTTTACTATATCGTTTTACTCTGTACTTTCTTTCCATTCTTTTTTTCCTCTATCTCTGCTTATGAGGATAACGTGGCTATGGCATTTAGCCTGAACACTGGGTTTTGCCTCTACCTTATTTTCATCGCCATAATCTAATTGGGAATGATGATGCTCACGGTAATATTTACGTATAAAAATACACATATTCCGTGTCCTTCTCTTTGTTTACTGCATTTCACTTAGTAATATACATTGTACTCTCCCATTTTTCTCCATTTATTGCACCTACTACCTACTATTTTACCGTTTCCATTAGTTCAAGTTCTTTTATCGTGTACATCCGCTTAGTCTTCACCACTGCTGTTATTATAATATTTGTATATACACACTCACAATTCTCTCACTATATAAATATTCGTATATACACACTCACAACACTCTCTACTATAATTAATATTATTATTATTATCCCTAACTATTATCAATTTAATAAAACAAATTAGAAAAGCACTCATTTTTCATACCCTGTCTCCCTACTATTTTACACAGACAGGCAATTTTTCTCACACATTATACTAAACTTTTCATCAAAG
>NW_027123499.1:886-1519 GCF_001457755.1 Trypanosoma equiperdum | reverse complement strand
TTTATAAATTTCTTGTTTTTCGTGTAATTGAGTGATAATAATTAAATAACTAGAGTAATAAAATAATTTAATTGCTAACAAACTCATATAAGCAGCGACCATAAGAACAAATTTCGTTTTTGCAAAAAAAAAAACGTTTATCACAGCATTAAGCTTCAACGTTTCCTTGGCCATCAATAAAATATATCCGACACAGACTGCATTTTACCTAGATTTTTCTATTCTGATGCATTCTTTCAACTCTCTGTGTCCTTATACTGTTGACACTTACTTTTTTCTTTATCTCCTGTTCCTGCTGCTGCGTTTTCTGATCCTGGTTTGGGTTTGCATTCCTTTGTGGTGTTATCATAGTCGCAGTCAGCTTGTGGTCATTCTTCTGTGGTTGTGTTTTTCAGTTTGCATTTATTCTGTTTCTCTACTGTTGGCTCGTTGCTTCGTTTTTCCTGTGAATTTTCGGAAGTGGTGATTATGGAACCCAGCATTAAGATGTTTTATATCTGCCGCCTAATCTGTTGGGGCATGGTGATGTGCGCGCATTGACATGCTGTTGGTGCCGTTGGTTGCTCGTGGGCTGTGGTCAGTACGGCGAGGTTGTTGAGAAGCGCTGTGGCAGCTGGTTTTAGCTGCCGAGCC
>NW_027123499.1:0-876 GCF_001457755.1 Trypanosoma equiperdum | reverse complement strand
AGATTTTTCTCTTCTGGTGCATTCTTGCAACTATATTGGCCCTTATACTGTTCAATCTTCCTTTTTTCTACATCTCCTGTTTCTGCTGCTTTGTTTTCTGTTCCTGTTTTAGGTTTAATTCTTGTGTTTTTGCATCATAGTCGCAGTGAGCTTCTGTTCATGCTCCTGCAGTTTTGTTTTTTGTTTGCATTTATTTTGCTCCTCTACTGTTTTCTTGCTGCTTTGGTTTTGCAGTGTATTTCGGAAGTGGTGATTATGGAATCCAGCATTAAGATGTTTTACATATGCCGCCTAGTCTGTTGGGGCATGGTGATGCACCTACATTGCCCTGCTGCTGTTTCAGCTGATTGTTTGAGAGCTCTGGCTGCTTTGGCTAGGGTGCTGTGCCGCGCCACGACCGGTCAAAGCTGCTACGTCGGCTGGTTTTAGCTGCCGAGCGCCATATTCTGCCACTTCTAAATATTAAGATTTTTTCGTTAGCGCCTCTTGAAAGGAAAATCGTTTCCCGCAGCGAAACTGACACGCGCTAGCGTAAAAAGAAAATTGAAGTCGCGCGCAGTGCAAACTACAGAGCTGAAATTCACAAAAGCAAAAAAGTATCAAACACCACTGCACGGGTAGGTGCTGAATATAAAAAGAATTTAAGCGAGGATGGCTGTAGCGCGCATAAGTGTCAGGGTTTATGAAGAAAAAAACAGCCGCTGGATCGCTGGGCTGAAAAACAAAAAACATTTGAAAGAAACTCGAAAACGGGGGCTGAAAAATGCGGAAAAAATTAAAAAAATAGAGGTGCGCGCAGGGAAGGAGGTGTGGGGGGAGGGTTAGGGTCCGCATAATAAAATACCCGCCGCATCACTAATAGAATAAAAATTAAAA
>NW_027124677.1:1210-1654 GCF_001457755.1 Trypanosoma equiperdum | reverse complement strand
TATATTACCTTCTCTTTCATATTCTGTCTTCGACTGTGCAGGTAATGTAGAGAAAACATTTGTCCCGCTCACGGGAGATTGTCTCCACCTTTTTAGTTTTCCTCATCATATCTCTGTGTATGATACTGTCTATCAACATGTCTGTATACAAAGCTGCTCATTTTTCATTTCCATTTCTTTCAGTCTTCACTAACTCCCATTGCACCATTTTCATTGTTTAGAGAACTTCTATTTCAGCCGTGGATTTACTGTTCACTACTGCTATTATAATAGTATTAGTATACACACACACACATTCACAACATATTTCTACCATAATTATTATCAATATTACTTATTATTATTACCATTATGGTCAAAAACTTAAGTAGTACAGATTAAACAAAGAAAATGAACCAAAGTAGCAAATTAGAATAGCACTTTTTTTCATGCCCCATCACCATT
>NW_027124677.1:1097-1200 GCF_001457755.1 Trypanosoma equiperdum | reverse complement strand
CTATTTCAGCCGTGGATTTACTGTTCACTACTCCTATTATAATAGTAGTATACACACACACACACACACATTCACAACATATTTCTATCATAATAATAATAAC
>NW_027124677.1:0-1087 GCF_001457755.1 Trypanosoma equiperdum | reverse complement strand
CTATATTACACATTCAGGTAGCTGTCATACTTATTTTACTAAATTCTTTAAAAATAAAAAACTTTCATTAATTTTATACATTTCATAAAATTGAGTAACATCCTTAGTATACTAAAATACTAAAATGATGTCTAACTCACTAAAGCAGTAGCTATAAGAGTGTATTTCTTACTTAAAAGAAAACTGGAATCTTTGCACTTTCTATCCTCTCATGTGCATCCATCTTTTCAATCTTTTTGTTCCTTTCCTGTGCAAGCAAAAATTGTCCCTGCTTTCCCATCATCCCCATCTTTCTCGTCTCATTTATCATCTTTTGGAAAAAAGTTTGCTTCTCCGGTTTTCTTCCATCAAAATCACAACCCTTTTGCCCGCGCACTCCACGCTACTGTTGTGCTTCTTGCAGTTGTCACCTGCTTTTCCAGTGGATCCTGTTGCTTCCTTGATCTTCTTGTTTTCATTTTCGAGTGCTAGAAAAGCTCGTTCATTAACTGCAGTATAGTAAGCCAAAACCCTTTCTAGTGTGTCTACATCTCCTAGGGCTTTTTTCTGTTGTTGTTCGTTGGTGTCGTCTTTTGAGCCTTCAACATCTATTTCCTCGAAAGCGGACCACATGGCTTCCAACTTGTTGTTATTGTCACCAAAATAGGTGGTTTTGCGCTTGTAGCTTCGCTTTTAAGTTATGATGCTTTTTCACCTGTGTTCGTGGCAGCTAAGTTTCCTTGGATTAAAATGATTATTGAAGGCTGTTTGGCAAGTTCTTTTAGTAGATCTTTTCCTTTTTTCTTCCTTTGGGTTGTCGTATCTGGCGTAGTTCGAGGTTGACTTTGTGTGCACGTTTGAATATGTCGAGTGCGCCTTAACTGCCCGCTTGCTTAAGGTTCGTTGAGTCGGGTGTGTTAGGTTGATCGTCTGCTACCACCGAGATTGTGCCGTAACCCATTGTGAAAGTGTCGCCGCCCCCTATCTTGATGCCTGGGTTGTTTGTAACCCCCACCGTTGTCGTGAACATCCCGCACTGCGACGCCTGTCGTTGCCCGTTGCTGCCGGTTGCTGCTGGGTGTTTTGGGACGTCCTCTCTGTTGATGGC
>NW_027123768.1:436-3275 GCF_001457755.1 Trypanosoma equiperdum | reverse complement strand
TCTCATTATGTTCCCCTAAATATCTGAGCACCCCACCCAACGCTTTCTCCTTGTTAAACGGTAGTTCTTTCGACAGCTCCAAAATTGCATGTTGATACACAGGTGTTAGCTCAGAAAGCTATCCATTGTACCTGAAATACAACGTTACGGAGCCAAAATAAATCTGTTATTAAAATGATTCGTTGCCTTTTTTTGGCCAAAAGACCTTTGAATGCGCATGATAGATACATGTTAGTGATCCTCCATGGCTCCTCTCTTCCCAAGTGCAAAAATGATCTTCGACAAGCTACCCACACACACACTACATGGTAAATATAAACACCTATCCTATTGTTTTGTGGCACTAGCTGAGTGGTATTTTGTGCTTTTACACTTAAACGACGTCAAAAAAAATTGGTGGTGCTGTAGCTTTGTTTTTTATTGGCTAGTTGACCCCAGTAAGATCGTTTGAAATAAAGCGCCGTCAAAATCATGATTCTGTTGTTTGTAAAGTTTTACTAGCACTATCTTCGCCTGTGAAAAAAAAAACTTCTACAGATAGTAGGGGGAAAAACTTTTGTAGGATTTCTCTATAAATTCGATTCCCATGACGTTGATAGTACAATGTTGATTACTAACGTGTTTTGGTTGTTCTTGGTTTTCTTTTCCTAAAACAATAGCAAAAAAATCCTTAGAGGTACGTCTATCATCTGGCCTTTATCCTTTGGCCGAAGAGACTTATAGCTGAACGGCGAAGATTCGTCATTCGTTTCTTCCTCTGCACCAGACTCATGAGAAGTATTACCAGTTGTTGTTTGTGTGTCTGTGATAGCATCAGGGTCCGCGTCTGTGTATTCTTGTAGTGACGGTGGGTTCTTGCTCAGTGCTTCTACTTTTGGACTTTGGTCAGGACTGTCCTTGGGGATACTGGGGTTTTCCACCATTTGTTTTGGGGGTTCATCTTCTTGAGTAGATAACGGTTTGGGGACCGTACGCTCATTTTGCAGCACTACTTGTTCTTTTTTTTTCGTTATTTTTTGAGGCATTCCTTATCGTTAGGTTCCGCTTTAGTTCTTTCAGTTTGTTTAACCAACTAATTTAGACAGCTTCCTCAGCAGTCCGAGCCTCTTCATAGATTACACACGGGCCATGCGGCCATGTCAGCTTCCCCGAACACGATTCGACGAACCAAAAATCTGAGTGCCCAAATCCTGTTTTTGGCCGTGGTACCCAGTATTCCCTTGTTCTCTTCAGTTTCTTCCTCATTATCTCCTCCATTTTTTCCAGAGTTTTGCCTGCATATACTCCTCCTTCACCACTAATGTCTTTACATTTTTCTTTGATGGTTTCCCAGTGTTTTTTGGCTTGGGTTTCATTTTCCCATTTTTCAGTGGGACCGAACCAAAGGTTCCCATGGTAGCACAAGTCTTTCCCGTGGTCACTTCCCTCGTCCGGTTTACACAAACAAAGGATGTCCTCCGCCAAAGCTTTTCCTGCATAGTTTCCGTTTCTTCCTATCCCCTTTGCGCTCCCGCAGACGTTTTGCCGCCTATTTTTTCCTTTCCAATTGAGACTGTCATTGTTATTGGGGCCGTACAATACTTCTTTAACCGCGGCATTATGCTGAATGTTAGTCCTTGAAGTATCGCCCTCATTTTTAACTTGCTCTTCGACCGCCAAAGTTAGGTTCAGAAATTCACACAGTATCCAAAACTCTTCTTTATTAACTATGCTGCCCGCCTTATACACCGCTTCTCTTTTCTCGCTCCTTTCACCTGCGATGCGAACACTATCAACACCCCAATGAGAAGTCTTACTACATTTTTCCACATTTTTTCTCGTAGAAGTTACCTTACGTTTGAAAAAATAAAAAAAGACACACCACTGTTTTCAAAGGTAAATAGTAGTTGAACTTTCTGACCTTCGTGATTTCCACGTTAATAATCACAAGCTTGTACAAACCTTTTATTTCCGCCTACGTCGTTGTTTGTTTCTTAAAGAAGATTTAATAGCAAGATCAACTCAAAACTATCTTTGAAAGAGCTAGGTTCTATCACCGTTATTCCTCTGAATCGTTTTATCTTTAATTGCCACCGTTCTTTTTCAAACATTGTGGAATGTCGCTACAGTTTCGCTTAGTTGTGCCTCCCCAAGTTTTTCCAACAAGAGAGCGACCTCCGACAATGTCCCCCATAAAGCATCCGCAACAATTTATCCACACCGTGAGCTCTCGTTCGGGGGCTTCCATTATTAATCATCGTTAAACGACCAACTGACACGGGGCGTCGCAGTCATCTCGCGGCTTTACAGCGGTTGCTCACATCCTCTTGGCATAAAAGGGGGACCGGAAGGTTTTAGAAAAGTAGAAGATGTTCACCCCCTCCCCCACAGCAACCACCGAAGTTTCTACGCGAGTAAGCACAAAACCGTAAAATCCTGTATTGGGTCTCACTTCCTTCTAACAGGGCAAATAGAAAAGATAACAAGAGATGGAATTTCTTCACGAAAAGTGAATTTCGACGAGAGGTAGCTGATGTCTGGTTTTAATTTAAAAGTTTACTTATTTATTCACCCTCATCAATTGAAAAGTGAAAGTGCCGAAAGCGCCCCTAACCCGCCTCCTGCGCTCCCCCTCGAAAGCTCTAACCTTCCGATACGTCAGAAGGTGAGACCTTTACCCCGCGTGAGATGCCATCAGTGGGATCATTTTCCGACGCGACAAAGTTCAACGTGGCGGCCAGGCCTTTTTTGTGTAACGCCTTCTCTGTACACCCGGATTTTCGAACCAGCACATCAAGATGTGCATCGCCCTCGCGTTATCGATGCGTACGTGGTGTGTTATAGTAAAGTTCCCTTCGAA
>NW_027123768.1:150-383 GCF_001457755.1 Trypanosoma equiperdum | reverse complement strand
GCGTCCCACCCCATCCATGCAACAAGGCACCTCTCACCAACGTCCCGGTGGTCTGTATCTCCCTCCGGGGCAGTCACCGGAGTGTTCTGCAGTGAAGCATCCAACCCTTACTGCTCTCTATTTAATGCCAATGGAGGTAAAACTTCCGGGCTGTTGGGCAGTGTCGGCTCCCCTGTCGAGTTATGATACTCTCTATCGCACCATTTTCAAAGAAATAATTCCACAAGCGAAAC
>NW_027123768.1:0-140 GCF_001457755.1 Trypanosoma equiperdum | reverse complement strand
GGCAATCAAGGCCAATTCAACAGCCCTGTCTTCGGCCTGTCAAATAGTGTGCGAATCCTGTCACCCTTCCGTCCCTTTTAGTCAGCACCTTCCCGTTATCTTTAAACAGCGTCCCACCCCATCCATGCAACAAGGCACCT
>NW_027124756.1:0-1891 GCF_001457755.1 Trypanosoma equiperdum | reverse complement strand
AGCAATTTACTCCGGGTTTGGCTCCCCCTTCTTGGTTTGCTTCGTTTTCTGCTGCTTGTTTGGCTTCCTTGTTCAATGTGCACTTTTTGCCGTCGTCTTGCTTAGGGTTAAAAACGCACCCATCTTTAGCTAGTTTTTCACACTCATCTTGTTTGTCCTTACCTTTGGTATTGCATTCTTTTTCCTTTTCTTCTGCTGGTTTGGGGGCATCGACTTTCTTGTTTGCTGTGTTCTCCGCCTTTTCTGTTTGTTCATAGAGCACATCGTCAAACAAACTCCATGCATTTACCGCTAGGCTCTCTAGCTCTCGGCTTGCGGCTTCGGCTGCGTTTTTTTGGTGGCTGGCTCGGCGCATTGCCATAAGCGCCCTGTCTATGTTCGTCAGCCATGGTATTGCCAGTCCGCTTTCTTTTACATAGTGGCTGTAGTTGATGCACATCCCTTGGTTGCTGCTTCCATCGCAGCTTGCATCGCTGTGTGGCTGTCCGAATATCGCCGTCGCGTCGCCGGTGGTTGCCGTCTTGGCTTGTCTGCCTATCAATGCTATGAATGCATTGATGCTCCGCTGTAGTCCCTCTGTTGTTGGGGCGGCTGTTTGGGGCTTGGCCGGGCATGCCGTCACCGCTGCTGCTGCCGCTGTTTTGGTTGTTCTTGGCGTTGACCAGTCCGCGAGGGCGCCGAGTGTTGCTGTTTGTTTGCACACTCTTATTCCGTTGTTTTCCACTCCGACGCAAAGGCATAAGAGGTCTGTTAACAAGCTTGTCCCGGCCGCTGCGGTGTCGCTGGCCTTGCACGTCGCTGTTGCCTGTGCTTGCACTGTGATGTCGCTGTCCTTCGTTTTGTCGGCTCCGTATAGGGCATATCCTAATGCAGTTTTTGCGCTGCTGATTTCTGTGGCTACTTGTTTGGCTGCTTCGTCCATCACCTTCTTGACGGCGGCTGCGTGCTGCGTTAGCCGAGTTAGCGCTTTGGCTAATCCTTCGCGGCGTCGGTGAGTTGTCAGGTTTGTGTACTTATAGCGGTCGGTCCCTTCGATTTTGGCGCCAAGCTTGGCTATCGTTTGCTGCCACTTTTGCCTGTCGGCGTCCTTGCCGTCACCTTGCTTCCCTGCCAGTTGACCATTTTTATCCTGCCGCCAGCCATCGTCGGCGGCTGAATTGTTTAGGTTTTCTATTTCTTCGTAGGCGGTTGCGCCTTTGGCTGTTGCTGCTGTTTCGCTGAGTTTGTCCGCTGCTTCTGTCATCCTTATTAGGTCGCAAAGCGCTCTATATTCCGCTGCATTGGCGTTGTCCGCTGTTTCGCTTTTTTCAGCGAGCAAGAAAAGTGTGAGCAACGCGATCAGCATATTTTGGGGGAATCCTAGTTGGTATTTGTTGTTGAGACCTAAAAGCGCTTGGCCGAACATGTTGATCGAAGGTTGGTTTTTACCAGTTCATGGGTCATCGGAGTTTCCGTTTCTTGTCAGTTGAGCCCTTTTATTAGATTTGCAGGCTGCTGAGTGGTCCTTACCGTGGCGCTGTTTTCCGCGCAAAGCCTGCTCTGCGGTGACGAAAAGTATGTGTAGTGATGCCTCGGTTTCGCGGTTGCAAAGCTTCAGCTTTGTCCTTTGAAACGATTAAATAATAGCTTCCTTAAACGATTTAGCACACACTTTACCATGCTCAACAGCCCTATTTGCTAAATATGTCGGACAAACCAGATCTGTCACTAAATTCCCCGTCTCTCGCATCTTTACACCGAGTAAAAATTTTTCACAATTAATTTCGCCTTCTCTTCCCATGCAATAGGCTGTCCGGGAAAAATGAATGAATGGAGCTTGTCCAATCACCCCACTGCTAGGAATAGTAAAAACTCTCTCGTCATAATCCAATCCAACCATTCCTCTCTTCAA
>NW_027124820.1:1780-2242 GCF_001457755.1 Trypanosoma equiperdum | reverse complement strand
GAAAGTTGTTACTGTTGGAATCATGTGATTGCCTTTGTAAGATAACATGATTATGAAGTGGAAGTAAAGATGATAACTGCGGTTGTATTGCTGAAGTTACAATAATGCTTGCTGATGATTCTGTGAATAACGCCTGCTTCTTTTTGTGCATAATTGCATTTATGTGGGAAAGTGAACTGGCTTGCGAAAATATATATAAACTAAGAAAGCGAAGTTTGATACAAGGGAAATATGATAAGGTATTCCTTGGTTGCGGTTACCTTTGCAGGTTTACTGCTACGAGTGGTGGTAGCGAACTCGAATGCAAAGTTGACCAGAGATGGTGCGTTGGCGCTGTGTAAGCTGACGGATGTCGCTGATCTTGTTGCAACAAAAAAAGCAGATAAAATCAGAAAGGACACTGAAGGTTTCGCAGATGAGTTGAAACTCTGGTTGGATAGGTTGGAACACTGGTTACAAACG
>NW_027124820.1:1597-1770 GCF_001457755.1 Trypanosoma equiperdum | reverse complement strand
TTGTTGCAACAAAAAAAGCAGATAAAATCAGAGAAAAAACTCAAGGCTTTGCAGGTGATATAGAGATGTGGCTAGAGGGTTTGGAAGAATGGTTAAAAACTCTGCAGAACCCTGGACAGAGTAACAATGGCTATGCGAAACTTTCAGATGCTGATGTTAAAAAAGTGAAGGAC
>NW_027124820.1:1029-1587 GCF_001457755.1 Trypanosoma equiperdum | reverse complement strand
TATGCGAAGCTTTCGGATGCTGATACTAAAAAGGTGAAGGACATATACGAAAGGGCGAAAGGTAAAGTGAGTGAACAACTCCCGAAAGCGAAAGAATTTGGCGAGGAAGCTGGAAAACGCCATCAGGAGGTGACCGAGGCAGCAAAAAAGGCGCGAGGATGGGGACTTGATGATGAGGGTAAAAACTCAAGTGGACTTCACCAGCTCTTGGAGTGGTACTGCGGGGCGAAAGGAGAAAATGCAAACAATCAGAAGTGTGAAGGTATTACGTTCAAAACCCATTATTCAGGGACGGAAAGGAATACCATTGACTGTGAGGGAGTGGGCCACAAAAAAACATTTTATAGCGATATATCCTCAGGGACGATGAAACAAGCCTTAGAGGATTGGGAAAATAAGAAACCAAAAGGCGAACAGCCAGTCAAAAACAACTGGAAAACCCACTACAATACAACAGTAAAAAAGCTGGAAGAACTAGAAGAGTCACACGAAAAGGGGAAAAAGACTCATGATGATGTATCTGGCTTTTACAATGCAGCGTACGCTGTCCATAGTGGG
>NW_027124820.1:887-1019 GCF_001457755.1 Trypanosoma equiperdum | reverse complement strand
AAGGATAAATTAAAGGATAAGCTGCCAGAAGCTAAAAAATGGGGCGATGAAGCAAAAAAACATCATCAGGAGGTTACCGACGCGGCAAAAAAGGCGCGAGGATGGGAACTTGATGATGAGGGTCAAAACTCA
>NW_027124820.1:0-877 GCF_001457755.1 Trypanosoma equiperdum | reverse complement strand
AAAGGAGAAAATGCAAACAATCAGAAGTGTGATGGTGTTAAAGTAAAAGAACACTACTTAGGGCGGGAAAGGAACCCAATTGATTGCAAAGGAACGGGCTATACGGCTGTGTTTTACCTAGATGTATCCTCGGAAACAATGAAACAGGCCTTAGAGGATTGGGACAAGAAAAAACCACAAGGCGAAGAACCAGTCAAAAACAACTGGAAGGACGACTACGACTCAGCCACGAACAAGCTTAAGGAACTCGAAGAGTCACACCATAAAGGGAAAAAGACGGTTGACGATGTATCCGGCTTCTATAGTGGTGCAAGTGCTGTCCACAGCGGACTGAGTGCAGGCAAACCACTCAGCGAAGTTTTAGTCGAAGCCAAGGAAGCAAGCAGAAAGGGTGCAAAATTCACTAACCCTGGAGGTGCCGCTCCCGAAACCACACAGCGAGGGATTGGCACTTCAACTGGAGAGAGTGGAGCAACAGAAACAACAGGAGGATCAACAACAATATCAACAGGAACAGGAACAACAAGTGAAACAGAATCAGAGGTTGGAGCTGATGCAGACTTCGGTGACCTCCTAGAGACTAGTGATAGATCAGCACTGAGCAGTAAGATCAAGGAGAGCAAGGTAATACTTATGGCTGTTCTCATACCTGTCGCCATCCTCGCGATTATTACAGCTGTGGTGCTTGTGTTTGTGAGACGAAGAAGAGGTAATGCTGAAGATGTAACTGATGAGAAAGGTGAGGCAGTTTCTTCACCTGACAAAAAGGGTGGGGCAACCTCTCCATGTTACAGGAAGGAATGAATGACATTATCATCTCTTGCTTACTTTGCTTAGTTTAGGAAGGGCTAACCCCTGGAGAGGTTAAAATTTAAAA
>NW_027123500.1:1471-2991 GCF_001457755.1 Trypanosoma equiperdum | reverse complement strand
GGGAAACTCTCACGAAGGCACGAAGAAAATTTAAAAAAAATTTCCCTAGACAAGTGCATTCGCTACTGCTGCTTTGCGCTTATCTGTGTCTTCCTCTCTTTTGTTTTGACCGGTTAGTATTAGTGCTGCCTCTTGTGCGGTAGTATCGGCTGCTAGTTCGTCTAGTGTTTTGCTACCGAGGACATTTTGAGATGTTAGGTCAGCTTTTCGCGCGAGGAAGACCTTGTACACAAGCTCGGCTGTGTCTGTGGCGTCGTTGTTTTCGCTTGTATTTTGTATTTTGCATTCGTTTTCTGGTTCTATTTCCACGTTGCCGTGCTTGAGGTCTTTGCCTTCCGTTGCCAGGCCTTGAATGGGTATGCCATTGCTTTTAACACCTGCGTCGTTTCCGCAGCCGTCACTGCCTGTTAGAGCTCTGTTAGCTGCTGGGCTGCTCTTCGCCTGAAGTGATGCGAACAATGGAACCGCTTTTATTGTGGTTGCACTAAAAACTTAAGTTTTGTTTAGGTGGCTATCTGCTGCCCCGCCTTACTTAGTTCAGCGTCCTCACTTTCTGTGTTACATTTGCTGATAGCTGGCGGCGTTAGGATCGGGTGGACGCCGAATCTTGTGGTGAAGTCGGTGTTTCTCGCGGGTGTTGATGTGTCCTCTGCGGCCGGTGTTGTGTACTTTACCGTCGCGCCCCCGGCTTTCACCCGGGACAGCAGTAATACCCCTATCCTGTGCCCCACCTGTTCTGAGAGCTGAGTTACGGCGGTTGTCGCCGCCTGCTGTTTGGTCACCGCGGTTTGTAGTCGCTGCGATGAAATTGCCTCTAGCAGTGTATATGCCATTCCGACCTTAGTCATTGCATGTTGTTCCGCTGCGAGTCTGAGTTGCTTTTGTTGTTTGCTCAAGGTTTGAACTGTACTAAACAGGTTGTTTAGTTTGCCTGAAAAATGCGTAAGCAAGTTTTCCAGGTATCTTTTCTCAGTACACTCGTCTTGTACTGCTTTATCCGCTGTTCCAGTCTCTCCAATCTACACGTTGGCTGTTACAAGTAAGGTTATTGCTATTAACAACATAGTCTACTTGTTCTTGGCGGTACCCTTTTTTGTTACTACTGTGGTTTTGGTGTTCTGCTTGTAGGTCTTTTTGTTAGTGTTGAAAAGGGGGAAGATCCTTGTGGTTACTGATGTTAACGGTGCGAGATTGGCCGCCTACATGGAGGTTGGTCGTCTGCGGGTTGGCTTATAATTAATGCATCAACTTTCCAAACTTGTACACAAAATAACCTCTTCCCTTCTTGCCTCTGCTTTTTTCATCACTACGTTATTCTTTCAACGTCAAACGCTATAAGCTCCCATACTTGCGTGTTATATAAGTGTTGAAATATCTTCCAAGTTACCACTTTTGTCAGCACCTGTAGTGCAACTAACATCGCAGTTTCTCGACCCAATGTCAAAGAAAGTACAGGTGCTTTCCAGTTATATCCATCACCGCTTTTCTTCTCACTTAGCAATTCTGCGGCATGGTTAAAT
>NW_027123500.1:0-1461 GCF_001457755.1 Trypanosoma equiperdum | reverse complement strand
TCTTGCTTATAGTTGAGCTTAGTAGATTTGTTTGGGCTTTTACATTGGTTTTTGGTGTATATGTTAGTGTCTCTGACCATGGGTTTGCTGGTGAACTCTTTTTTAATGTTACATTTTTTTCTAATTGGAGATTTATTGTTTCTACAGCTTTAATTCTGTGTGTCTTACTGATTCAGTACTTTTGGATAGCACATCGAGATAAATTCACAAAGAAGTCACTCTATATATACTCATTTCGGCACTACCCCTACTTATTTTTAGATTTCTATTTACTTTTGTCATTCGTTCAAATACTGGCGCCTTGCCGTATTTAGGGGAAACTGGGAACTGGATGTTGTTTTTAAGTTGGTGTTAATGTGTTAGCCCTCTGGCCATCTCTGTGCACAATAATTATCCCCTTGTGGTTACGCCTTGTTTGCGCACATTCTCTTAATAATTGTTATGATTTATTTGTTTTCTGCTTGTCGCGCTATTTTCTAGCATCTTGTTCGCTGCTGGATACGTTTGCACATTTAGGCGTACTCTCAACCTCATTGTCTGCTCTGTGTCCCCTTAGCTTTCATCATAGGGTTGTGTGAGTGCCATTGAAGTGCACGTCGCTTATATTAGCTTTTCCGAATGTACTAATATCGCTGCAGAATGCTCTACTATACTTTATGCCTTGATACTTGTTGCGGTTTCTGGATTAGGTAATTTATTATTGGGCTATTTTATATATTGACGATCCTTTGAAAGACAAATAACTCACTAATAATAATATGCAAATTATCAGTTTCAATGGTCGTGTCTCTCACCTGTTCACCCTATAAAAGGTTAGCTTCATCATAGAAATCCATTGTCTCAATGACGTAAATTTTGTTTTGTGACACTTTTCTACTTTATCTTTCAACTGTATCATTCTATATCAAATTTTTGTGGAATATATTCATATTGCTGGCGGTCTTTGTGACTCCGAAAGCAGTGCATATATTTCTATGCCTGAAAATTCAAAGCGTGAGTTTTTTCATTGTTTCTATTTTAAGGAAGACCTTCATTACATGTTGCACAATCAAACATGTAGCGTTGCTTTTTTGCACAGAGACGTCTCCTCTTCCGTATGTCCTCCGGATCGCTGCTTATTATACACAACAAAAATATTTTTTGTGAAAAAAGTTTTGTAGCCAGTACGTTCCGTCCCTTTTATTTTTGAAATTCGCCGCTTCAACTCTGCATTAGCAAGAACTCTTATATTAATTTACAGACTGCAAAAAACGGCGATTTGGCAGCCGTATGTCAGTGTAGAATTGGAAATGTTCTGCTGCTAATTCTCCATTCTTCACGAAGGTTTTCTAATAGTTAATACGTTCCCTACTCCCAGCCAAAGTGGATCGTCTCAGAGCAGAAGCTCCACGAGGATATGGTAGGCTTCTGTCTATTGCAGGAAACTCACTTGGCAGCAGAAGAGTGCTTCGCATTGAACAT
>NW_027123317.1:5783-6321 GCF_001457755.1 Trypanosoma equiperdum | reverse complement strand
TATTATTATTATTATTATTATTATTATTAATACCAATAAAATGAACAAAGAAAACAAATAGAAAATTAGAATAGCACTCATTTTCAATACCATTTCACACTATTAAATTGGACCCATAGGCTGCATACATAAAGAAATTTCAGATTTTCAATTCTTCAAATTTCCAAAAAAATTACCAAAATTAACAAAAGTGTTAAAATATATCAAATATTAACAAATTTTCTCAAAAATAGCAAATTTCTTAAGTTTTAGAAAATTTAGCAAAACTGCAAGCAAAAGAGGGGCTTTCATTACAGCTGAAATGATAAGAGCCCCATCTCAAACTTTGCACTGATTTTTTTCCTTATCCCAAGTACATTTGTTTTTGTCACATTTACCTTCTTCAGTGGCTACGCATTCAGCTGCGGTTGTTTTATTATCTCCGTCTTTATTATCTCCTTCGTTTTTTTGTAATTCTTTTTGGCTTGTCGTGTCAACACTCTTGTCCGATGCGAGTGTTGCTGTGGCCTGAACCGTTCGAAGCCTGGATAATGCATCC
>NW_027123317.1:4783-5647 GCF_001457755.1 Trypanosoma equiperdum | reverse complement strand
GGCTTCATTTCCGTTTTGTCTTTGTATTGCCGTAGGCAGCCTTGCGCCACTTGCTTGACTATGGGAATACCTGCTAGAGTGGTCCCTGTGAGTTCTAGAGGTTTCGGCATTTTTATTTCGGTAGTTAGTGCTTTGCAGATTTTGTAAAGGCTTGTTTTCTGGTCATCATCTTTGCCCCCGTTTGTGGCCAGTGGCTCGCACCCTTGTTCAGGTTTGTCATTTTTGTAAATATTGAGTTTCTTAAGTTTGCCTGTCGTGGCGTCGGGTGCTTCTGCCGGCTTGGCCGTTGGGCCGTTGGCGACATTGGTTATATCGTCGATCGCGCAGCTGGTCTTTGCGCTGTTCCAGTTCGTCCAGCTTTGCGTGCCGGCGCAGCTATTTACGTAGCTGACTGTTATGATCGAGGGATTTATATTTGTTAATATGTCGGCTTCATCAGCTGCGATAAACTTCTCTATTAGACTGGGTTTGATCTCCTTGTCGTTTATTTGCCATCTGTTATTTACTTTTTGTATCGTGCACGCCTGTCTGTGTTTTAGCCTGGGTGTAAGTTTGTGTGCGGTTGTCGTTTCTGTCGCTTTTCTGTGCGCGCCCGTTTTGATTTCGAATTCTGTGTTTGACATTTTTACTGCTGCTTCCGCTGTTTTGGTGAAATGAGCTAGGTGTTTCAGGCCTTCCGCTTTGTTTTTTATTGCAGTATTTATTGCCTCAGATGCTTCTTTGGTGTGCTGTGCCGCCGCCGCCGCTGCGGCCGCTAACAAGCAGCCGTCGTCGGTACCGCTCCCTATTTGGGCCGCCAAAGTTAGCTTGCGACGCTGCCTGTCCAGTTCGGTTACATCAGCTTTCGCGGCCTCTACTTCTGCT
>NW_027123317.1:1959-4773 GCF_001457755.1 Trypanosoma equiperdum | reverse complement strand
CTTCAAGTGCTGCTAAGTAAATGGCTGCATGGGAGACTGTTGTCATATCTGTCGCTTTAGCGTCTTCAGCGCCAGCAAAGACTGCTTTTATTACTAAAATAGCTGTTAGGTGCAGTCGGTTCACTCTCTTGCTTAAACTTTTGTCTGTAACAAAGTCACTGGTGGGGTACAGAAGTGGTGGTTTCTCCCACTCCAGTGTAACGGCTTCTCAGTCGCTCGCGTTATCGTTCTATGATCGCTTCTGACTGCTCTTTTTTATTTGAAATGTAAGTTTCTTTTCCTCTAATCCGATTCGGCACTGTCGATGCCAATTTTCGATCGAAAAAGAATCACCTTATTGTTTGATATAAAATTCTTTTAGTATTTAGCAGAGACGTTGTTAATTTACGTTCCTGGCGTTCCGTTGTGACCTTTCTGCTTTTTTTGTTTTCTTGTTACCCTCTTTACTCTCTGGATGGGTTTCCTTGTTCTTAACACGCTGCTATCATTTTTTCTTTAAAGTTATAGTCGATTTCTACAGCTTCTTTATCGTTTCTGAATTAATACAAGTTTCGTTTCAATTTTGTCAGCTAATTTTAACCATTTTGTTGTAAATACGTAGCATTTGCTTTCTGTGTCGTATCGAAATGTTCATTATTTATCCAAATGTATCGGTATTCCTGCCGTTGGTCACATTGTTATAGTTTCTTTGTTTTTGACTTTTGTGGTTTGCCTAGACGTATGTGACTGTTCTCCTTTTGGTGTTTTTTTGTCTCTCAACGCGCAGGACATGTCGAGTTTCTGCTAACTACCCCTTTGAGTTTTCTGTTTCGCCATCATGTCCGTTTGAATGATTCGTTCCTTTTACCTCTACTTTGACTAGTTTCGGTGGTAGATTCTGCTTAGACTTCGCACACTCAACAATAACTACCTTAAAAAAGCCAATACATGCCCCCTGTCAATCTATAAAATACCTAATTTTTTGCAGCAATTCCCACCTCCATTTCTACAAACAATTATAAAAAAATTTTACATACAAAGCATCTAGCATCTAAGTGTTGCAAGTCAGTTTATCCAATCATGATTCGTATATTCCACTTTGACTCGAAATAACCATGTGACATTGCTGTTTCTCCTAGATGCAATTGATCTTAAGTTTCTTTTTGTGATAATATGTTGTGATTTGTTTAACAGCTGGATAAGAATCTATAATTTAAAAACATTTAAAGTGCTTTTTGTCGCTTTTCTTTTGTTAGTACGTGCTGTTAGTTATGGGTCTGCAACACATCCTTCAAAGCTCTTAGTGTCTGTCCAGTATACCAATACTGAATTGGTTGTGTATTTTCTTTAATTCCCTCCACTTCAGAAATTTATCTGTAACTTGATGCATGGACTATTTTAAGCGGCATCATGTACTAAATGTTCTTTTTTGTCCACGGTAATCCACTAACAATTCAAGTTTTAAAGTTCTCCTCTCGATAATATTGTATTAATTTACACACATTTTAGTGCGTATTACAACATATGATAAGAATTCTCTTGCATTACATCACACGTATCCAGTTTTTTCTTTATGCTACGTCCTTTTTCTTTTCATTCTTCACAAGTAGAAATTAGGAGTCGCCACCAGATTGAAACTAAGCTCGACCATTTCAGCGCTATAATACCTATCCATTTCAAGTAAATACAGGGCATAATTTCCTCGTGCACGATGATATGCATCGTTATATTTGTGCTTCAAACTGCAAACATTCCATCTCCATTACATACACTCTCTATATTTTTGTGCTTTCTTTAATTATATTCCTCGTACCTTCTCTCCTCCATTCACTCGCTCACTCCTATTTCATTCTTGCCATTGTTTTAACTGCTTCTGTTTTAGCCTTTTTTTAGCATTCACAACTCTTTTCACAGTAATATTAGTATTAATATACTAACAACACTCTCCTATCATCATAATAATAGAAATAATAATTACTATAATCCCAACTATTACACGCAAAATAAACAATGTAAATAAAATGAACCAAATGTGAGTAGTACTAATTCTTCATAGGTTATTACCCTACTACTTTACACACACATGCCACAATTATACAAAAATATGCATTTTCCAAAGATGTGCACTTTCATCAAAAGGTGTTTAAATATATTAAATTCCAGTAAATTTCATAAAATTGAGCAAAAATCCTTAAATTTTATGAATCCTCAAAATTTCACTAAACTTGCAAGACCAGAAACTATAAGTACAATTTTTTAAAAATAACTAGAAGAGCGAAACTTTTCTGTGTCCTTGTAATCTTCACAATTTTTACCCTTCGTCCATGCACAATTTTGCTTACCATCTTTTTTGTCATTTTCACAAGCGGTTTTATCTTTGTGTGTTGCACATCCAGTTGCTCCTGTTGATGCTCGTGCTTGGTCTCCTGGTCCTGTTCCTACTGCTGTTGTTTATGTTCCTGGTTTAGCTTTGCACTGCTTTTTGGTGTCATCATAATTGCAGTGCTTGCTCGGGCATTCTTCTGCAATTGTGTTTTATAGTTTGCATTTATTTTGTTCCTCTACTGTTGGTCGCTTGTATGTTGTTGCTGTTGGGGCTTTTTCTACTGCTGGGGTTAATAAAGTGCACACTATCGGCAGTGTTTCCATTTGTCTTTCTTGTGCCACTGCTTTCGCCAGCTCTCTGTTCAATTCTGCAAAAAGTTCCTTGCCCTTCTTTAGCTCCGCTGCTACAGCTTCAATGTTGTTGATCCAAGGTATTCCTTTAGTGAGTTTGAGGTAGGCAGAATAGTCGATGCACACCCCTTCCCCTGCTATTGCGTGCGTTGTCGCGTC
>NW_027123317.1:1651-1949 GCF_001457755.1 Trypanosoma equiperdum | reverse complement strand
TGGGGTTTCTGTTCCTGCTTTAGGTTTGCATTTGTTGTGTTGTGCATCATGGTCGCAGCCAACGTTTTTCCATTCCGCTGCTGTTTTGTTTGTGGCTGCTTTGCATTTATTTTGCTCCTCTACTGTTGGTTTCTTGTATGTTGTTTCTGTTGGGGCTGTTGTTACTGCTGGGGTTAATAAAGTGCCAAGTAAAAGCAGCGTTTCCATTTGTCTTTCTTGTGCCACTGCTGTCGCCACCTCTATGTTCAATTCTGAAAAAAGTGCCTTGCCCTTCTTTAGCTTCGCTGCTGCGGCTTCA
>NW_027123317.1:1174-1641 GCF_001457755.1 Trypanosoma equiperdum | reverse complement strand
CGTCGCCCCGCGACCCGGTGCTGCACCGCCTATGGCGGTGATGCCATAGAAATTAAAGCGCTTCGCTGCGCCGTTTGGTCCACCGTTTGCCACCGCTGCGGTGAATACATTTTTGCCTAACCAGGTGTACACCGCTTGAACAGCCTCTGTGAGCTTGCTTGTTATGTTTAAAAGCGCTGCTTCGTCATCGGTTGGTTTGCATTGTGTTACTATCTATGTGAATGCGTCTGCTGCATCTGTTGGCGACCTTCTGGCTGCAAAGTTGGCGCTTTTGGGCGGATCCCTGTTGCGCATGTGTCGTGGGATGTCGAGAGGTCGCGTATGCGTATGCACACTACATCTGTGGCTAGCGCATTGTCGGCTTTAGTCGCTTCGGCTGCATCTGGCGCCGCACAGGCTTTTTTGTCCGCGCTGCGCGTCCAAGGGAAACTTGCAGCTGCCGGTTTTGGTAGTGGTGCCGCCGAGCC
>NW_027123317.1:929-1164 GCF_001457755.1 Trypanosoma equiperdum | reverse complement strand
TCGAGGTGTTGGAAAAGCGCCGCGGTGTTTTCAAAGTTTTGGTATAGATTTGCAATTGCCGGTCGTAGTAACTGCCTTTGCTTTTTTTTCTAGCGTTCTGCCTTACTTTTTGGAAAACGCCTTCTCAGCTCCCTGAGCGCCGAGAACCTCTTTGTAGGCGCTTCACATTTTATCGAGTTCAGTATCGTCTTTTAGATTGAAATATCCCTTTTTTGCGGCGTCACTGTCGACTGCA
>NW_027123317.1:613-919 GCF_001457755.1 Trypanosoma equiperdum | reverse complement strand
ATTTATCCGTGTTCGTTAAAAATTCTACTATCAGTTGCTTTGCCACAGACACATTTATCTTTTGAGCTCTGTCTAAAATGCCGAGCGTTATTTGATTGGCTTCCTCTGTGCTATCGTTTTTTCGGCTGATTGTCAATCCTGGCATCGTTATGGGGATGCTTAAAAGCTTTTACAAGCGGCACATCTGGTCAAATTCATGTTCGTTTTCTTTTGCTGAGTTAGCGACGGTCACTAACGCTAAAAAAACAGCAGTATATAAATGAACTACTCTTGCTCCATTTGCAGTATCTTGAAGGATAAGGGTAC
>NW_027123317.1:419-603 GCF_001457755.1 Trypanosoma equiperdum | reverse complement strand
CGCGATTTTGGGCTGGAGTTGCGCCTAATTTTGTCTGCCGATAGTACCATCCACGGCTAGTGAATACTGCTCTCCGTTGTCGCTAGTGCCATCACTGGAAGTGTAATTGATGCACGAGAGTTGGCTGCAGCACTTAGTAGGTTGTTGATTGGCTTGTTTTTCAACGCAGTCAGAACTTCAGCAG
>NW_027123317.1:0-409 GCF_001457755.1 Trypanosoma equiperdum | reverse complement strand
AGAAATTTTATCACGTGATCTACTTCCATTTTGTGTTTACTTAGAGTCGGATGCAGCTTTCCCAGTATCCGCCGTCGACATTCCAAGATGTATGGTATCAATTAGCAACTTGCTTATACTTCTATGAAAAGTTTGTCGGCATGGCCAGAAAGCGCTAATAAAAGGTATCTTTCTTGGTTGGGTGATCAAGCGTCCCTCCCTTTAGCTCCATTTTTGTGCACTGTTTTTGAGCTGACCGAGTGCTTGTATGTTGCCGTGCTGTTGTTTCTGCTAACTGCTGATGGTAGTGTCTTTAGTTGCGCCTCAGAACTGCATAATCGATTGACGCTCATATTTTATTTGCCGTCGCGTTCACTGGCCGCCTAAACCTCTCTCCCGTCAAACAGAAGCGGCGCAATTGTTTCTGATT
>NW_027123503.1:4649-5096 GCF_001457755.1 Trypanosoma equiperdum | reverse complement strand
TACACAGCTATTGCAGAGATTACAAGGACTGTTTGGGATGACGTAAAGGCGATACCAACTAGTATTGATCCTAAATGTGAAAATGGAGAATTTGATGGCGTTAAAGAGTTAGAAGTTAAGTGTGGCGATAGCTTATGTCCGTTGAGAAATGGCGTAAGTGAAGACGCACTGAAGCATTATAAAAGAGGCCGTATTGAAGTAAACGTGTTGAATGGTTCTGTAAGCAGGTGCTTAAACCTACAAAGGAAGAACTTATATAAGAACGGTGCCGAAAAGCATTCGAGTGAAGTGTTGAAGTGGCCTCAAGATGACGCCACTTTTTTTCAACTTAAGCTCGAAGTGCAAAGCATGTTTGGGCCGCTCATCGTTTCCTTTGCCGCCGGCCGAACAACTTCCTCCCTCCTAGAGATGATGGAAAATATAACTTCCTTGCGCTCCCGCTTTAAT
>NW_027123503.1:2486-4639 GCF_001457755.1 Trypanosoma equiperdum | reverse complement strand
TCGTTTCCTTTGCCGCCGGCCGAACAACTTCCGCACTCCTAGAGATGGTGGAAAATATAACTTCCTTGCGCTCTCGCTTCAAAGAAATCCACAGCGACTTCACTTCGCTGCTGCTCAACCCGAATAGCACTGATAATGTAAATAGTACTGATTCTACCATTTAAATAACTTGCTTATATACATTTCTTTGTATCACCAATGTTTTTGAAAACATACTTTTATGTGTTAATGCGCACGCATCCATGTGCTTAATGATTTTCTATTCTTTTTATTGACATGTTGTTTTTCCGTGGAAAAAAATAAACTTTGCGCGGTGGTGGTGTTGTAATGTGTTGAACGCTGGTATGTTTACTGTGTGCGCAAGAGTTGATATTCTTTCGGGGTTCACGCTCTTAAGATCCTTTTAGTTTGTAGTAATTGCAAAAGTCTGTAGGATACGAAAACAAAGGACCATGGGAATAGCGACTCCACAGTTGGTGCGTTGTGCTGTTGTCTTTGGCGCCCGCAGCGTATACGTCATTAGCCAGTGGGTACCATGTCGCGAGAAAAACTGGAAACACATGGTTTACAACTTCGTTTGTATTTCGGGAGCCAACCCTTGATGTTTTCAAGGAATGCCCACGCGAGAGGTGACAGTTTTCAGGAAACCTGTCAAAGTATGTCTGAAGCGCTGCGTGGGTGAAGTGACTTTGTGTGTGGAAGGTGGCGAACTGTGAATCTAGACTGTTAAAGAAACTTCGAACTCCTCTCAAGAGAGGAGTTGTTAAGTATGGTTACGCTACTAAGTGTGTTGAGTGAATCCAAGAATGTTTTTGAGGAGAGATGTGTCCAGTCTCTTTCGTAAGCTTGAAGTGTTCGAAAAACGAAAAATACGATTAGGATGGGCGCGAATGTCGATAAAAATAATGGTCGTTCGACTCTTCCTGTTTGTTTTGTCAACGTACAGGCAGTAGATCTTATTGCTGTCGCACTTATTTTGGGAAATCATTATGCAAGTGCTGCTGTTGGGAACTGTCAGGTATGCTCGTGGAAGTTGGAAGGACGATACAGTAGAAAAGAGTGGTTTATAGCAGCGCGACATTGTGAGCATTGTAGTCAAGTTTTGTACTTCAACGGCGAAGTGAGGTATCACTCACATAATTGTAGCAGCGTTTTATGCCTGTTTACTGCGGCAGAACACAGTATCAGAGTTTTAGTGGAAGGGAGGGCAATCTGTTGGCATAAATGGAAAGTTGTTGTTCTTTAGATAATGTTCTGTTTTGCCATAAAACTCATCCGTGAAGGCGAGACCCTCATTGTATTCTTTATGGTATCATGTCCGCAACGAAGTATGACACTAATTTTTTAATCCACTATTTCATTCTTCCACGCACTAAGAACTGGCAATGGTTCTACCCCAATTTTTTTCTTGCTGTGGTCTAAGCTTTGAACATCTATTTTAAGGACCCAATTGCGCCGTGTGTACGGAAAACCTTCATTTTTATTTACCAATTTAATTTTAAATCAGTTGAGTTTAAGTGTAGACTGCTGTAAAAGGGGTCGCCTCGCAATAATCTTCAGCCGTTGCTCCGCGCTTTCGTGCAGGGTTACAGTGGGGGTTCCCTCTGCTTGCTTAATGGCACTAAGGTTGGGACATTGTTTTTAATCGCAAGCAAAAGGTCATCGATATTATAATGCGCAGTGAATAACTTCTTGCATACCTGTCTGTTAATATTGAATCGAAAAGAAACACTCGTTAGGACTGCAGGCAAAAATAAGGTGCTAATGTAGCAGGTAAAAGCTTAAAGCAATCTGATCCCTCAGTAAAATTCGAGTCAGAAATCTATCCTCTGAAAAGAACAAAGTATTTCCATCCCCACAAAATATAAAGATAGACTTGTTTCACATTAATTTTTGTATATTTTTGTTCGGGGTATTTCATTTTCGGTACCTTTCACACTCGTTTTATCTTTTCGAACGGGACCCCAATCGGGCCCACACTATCTAAAGGGTAAATTGTGCAATGCGTGGCAGTTCCGCATTTACTTTCGCTTGTTCTGGACACTCAGAATAAGAGGTATTAAAAAATTTTGGATGCCCAACAACAGAGAGCGTTACAAGAATACCAGGAGCGTCCTTCAGTATTTGGCGTTGCAGAGTAGCATCAGTCAAAA
>NW_027123503.1:1425-2476 GCF_001457755.1 Trypanosoma equiperdum | reverse complement strand
TTAAACCTTGCCTGGATATTTCTAATCTCACGCCCACTCCATTTTTATAGCGGTGCGTGTGTCCAAGTTCCGAGCTCATGCCGGGCATTTGTCTCTTTCGCCACAACTAGCCGAAAGGTTTACTTTGACAAACTATTTTGATAGAAAAAATATGAACTGTAGACTGAATTATTTTATTTTTCGCAGTTTCAAGACCAAATCCTCGGTAAACAAGAGTGTTTTGTTAGGACATTGCCCTTCCCCCTTCGTCCGTGTGTTTCTTCCGGTACAGACAAACCTTTTAATGCCATGTATGCTTATTCACATTCCCAGTTAAGCAGCCCAAGAACTTTGCGATGGCTCTGGAAACATGCGGCAGAAGATTCATGTGTTTGGTTGAATTCTATGGCACCATGCGCTGCCATCGCCTTGAAAAGAAGCAGTTATCATCAAAACAGCCGCTTACCCACTTCTCTTCTAAGGGTTAACCACGTAAAGTGGGCGTTGAAAGCGGCCACCTCCCTTTAGCGGCAACTGCCCACATAAGTCGGCGCTCGCCTGTGCAATTCTTACGGACTAACGAATATGGTGCCTTCTCACTGCGTCCCTGATAACTGAACACAAGGAAGAGAGTGATAAATTTCGCGTAGTTTTTCGAAGGTCGATTTACACGTCACCTATAGGTTCTGCTTATCTCAGTGTCAGCAAAGTTAAAATTGCATGCCTTCCTATCAATCAAAGCATTGCCGAAACTGTACACAGACCCAATCTGTCGACACTGCGCTGAACTTTTTCTTTCGTTTTTGCCCGCTGACACTTCCGCCGGTCGCCGAAAGGAGGATACTTAAGTGAAGTTCGATTGCCTAAGGTAGTCGAGGCCGTGGTCGGCGGAAACGGTTTGGGCCAACGAGCACGTTTTCCTTTTTGTTCAGGTTCGACTTCCACATCGGGCGCTTGAGCCAAAGGATCCCTATAAAGAAGCAGAATATGCTTAAGACGTGTTTCCTTGCTTAAAACCGACATCCATACCCAAGAAGAATAAGTTGTAGTAAGTATATTTCTCGTTGTTCTG
>NW_027123503.1:1118-1415 GCF_001457755.1 Trypanosoma equiperdum | reverse complement strand
AAACCATCGTCTATTGGCTCATCGCCATTTCCGTAACGACATTCGTCTGGTACTTGAGGTGTAGCTTTGTGGACCCTGGAAGGCATTGAGAGTCTACCGTATTTTCCGACAACTACTCGGAGGCCCGGACGTGGCAGGCAATTTTCGATGTGAAAGCTTGTCAATGCGCTCGCAAATCGTGCCGGGTCAGCGTGCAACTCCGCAAGCCTGGCCCGTGGGCGAGTCGGAGCGCGGGGATAGTAGCATTGATAGAGGTGGCGGCGATGCTTTTCTCCGCTGCAGGCTGTACTTCACTCA
>NW_027123503.1:0-1108 GCF_001457755.1 Trypanosoma equiperdum | reverse complement strand
TTTCCATACTACTACTGGTTGGCCGCCGTTGTTCTCTATTGTGCTTTCTCGCGGCGGCAGGCGCATTGACAGTATGTGAGAGAGTTGAGTGATGAAAAGAAACGGGTAGCTGAGGAATCTGGCATGAATCCTCGGAGAAATCAGGGGCATTTCCAAGCATGAAAAGAGTTAGTTGGTTGGTTCCGCACGATCGGCACATCATGTGGCTCGTTTTTTTTCGAATCCTCAAAACTCGTATAGCAGCAGTTTCACAGTTGAAAGAAATTCAGAGGTGATGTAGCAGATATGGTTATAAAAGAGACTTATCAAACTCATATAGCGAAAGATACTCTTTTTAAAAGCAAAACGTTGCAACAATTCAAGCTTTTAAGACTACGAGTTCGAATTGACGCGTAGTGTAGATCTTAGAAGAGAAGTATGCTCTTTGCTAGGCTGGCACCCGGTCGAAAATTGTTCGTAAATAATCTTATACAGAACTAAAGAGAAACACAAGTGATGAGCCCATAGGTTAATGCACTGTAATGTGTGCGAATGTGTATGTACATTAGGTAACCGCAATTCTTCAACTTTATAATTCCAATAAATAGCCAGAGGAGGCTGCCATTTTAGTTATTTTTATTTATTTATAAATGCCGGCTCAATAAAGAATACACACGATCTAGAAACATTAAAAAGAAAGTTTCTTCTGTAAAAATTAAAGATTATCGTTGTAATGTCACGTACAATTAAATATGAAAGTTTAAATTATTAAGAATATTATTGATAATCTTCAACGAATTGGGGAATGTAAAGTGATCTATCATGTTATTAATGTGTTTAAGTTCAGAGAGTGCAAGTAGATAAAAAACGCTACAGTAAAAGAGCGTAGCAGCAGTCAAAATCAAAAATTCATGCAACGGGAACGTTGAATACGTAGGTTCACTGATTTGTTTTACAGGTTTGTTCCACAGAAGACTTACTCAAGAAAATTAAAGTCCATGTAATATTTTCTCATTTCTCCAATTAAACAGCTGGTAAAGTCGGTATAAATAGTAGATTAATTACCTCTTTTGCATGTCAGAGTTTCGAAGTTTTAGATAATAATAATGATAATGATAGGAGAGTGTTG
>NW_027124881.1:1397-3544 GCF_001457755.1 Trypanosoma equiperdum | reverse complement strand
CTCCTCAGTGTATTCATCCTTCTGTTCATCATCCTCAGGCTTCTTCGATGAGGAGCGGGACCGCTCCGACTCGGTATCTTTCTGATCCTCAGTGTCAGGATCCTTCTTTCCGGACTCGGAGGCTTCAAATTCATCACCATAATCATTCTTGGTTGTATCAGCAGTTGGTTCATCATCCGTCTTGTCTGCATCATCCTTCGTCAGTTCCTCAGGCTTCTTCGATGATGAGCGGGACCGCTCCGACTCGGTATCTTTCTGATCCTCAGTGTCAGGATCCTTCTTTCCGGACTCGGAGGCTTCAAATTCATCACCATAATCATTCTTGGTTGTATCAGCAGTCGGTTCATCATCCGTCTTCTCTCGTCCTTCCCTGCCGGATCTCTCAGACTTCCTTGACGATGGTCGAGAACGGTCAGATTGAGTGTCCTTCCCATCTTCAGCATCGGTGGTGTCCTGTTGCATCGCTTTTTGACTGGCGCTTGCAGATGCAGAGGACGGGCGAGCAGCAGATGCAGGACGGCTATTGCCACCATCCTTCAAAATTTCCTTGCTCGTCGACTGCTCTGTCGAGGCTGGTTGCGGAGATGCTGTAGAAGGTCTGCTTTCCCTCTTAGCTTCGCTGGGTTGCGCCACACTTGATGTAGAACCCTTCCCAGTTGCAGAGTCTTCCGCGACTGATGATGAAATTGGGGCCTCGTCTTCGGTCACAGCACCGTGCTTACTGCTTTCAGTTAACCCTCCACCGGACTTCCGGCCGCCAACGGGAGAAGCGGCTCCTTTGCCCTTCTGTGGTGTGGCGGGTCGGGAAGAGTCCGAATTTAGAGTTTCTCTAATGGTCTTGAGTAATATATTCTTGGGAGGGGACGAAGTTTTGCCCTTTCCCTGACTGCTGCAGGCACCCGGTCGGCCACCTCGTTGGCCCACTGTATCAGGACGCTTTTGTTTGGGTGGCTTAGGAACTGTCGCCACGGCGCGTTTCTTGGATCCAGTAGCTCTACTCGACACAGTACGTTGACGCTTCTTCGCAACTTCTTTTCTACCCGATGTAGTCTCTTTCGGGCTGGTCAACTCCTCGGCCTCAACACGCCTCTGCGTAGCGAATCCCGTCCGGCATGCGAGTTCCTCCAACTCCCTCTGGCGCCGTTCCTCAAATCGCCGGCGAGCCACTTCACGCCGATGTTGCTCCAACCGCTTCTGCCGCCTCATCTCTTCCCGGCGCTCGGCCGTTTCACGGATCAACATCTCCCTTCGGGCCCAGTAAGGTGCAAGGTATGGATCTTCCAAATCGTTATACGGAGGAAGACTTTGGTCTTGTAGTGGCCCAAGTGTGAATTCTGTTTCTAGGAAGCGCTGAGCGGACTGTGGGCGTAGATTACTGTTTACTGTAGATCTTGGTGTAACAACACACAAAGCATTGGTAGCAGCCGGACCATGTGACGCGTAGACGCCCACTCGAGCTGCCTCACCGCCGCGAGATGAACTCTCCAGTGGGGGGAGCGACTTCGACATGCTTCAAGTAATAAGTCCACTACGCACTATGAGCGTAACCACGGCGGCTCGCACAAGGTTTGGGTGTAGGTTGCAACTCCACCAACACTTAAATAAATTGCGCAACCAAGTAGGGAGGGAATATTTCTTCTCTTGCTGTACCCCTCTATGCGGTGGCTGAATAGTTCGTCTGATTCAACAATCGTTGCCTATTAAATTTAAAGTTATATACCTCCTCCCCTCTTCCTTTCGCTCCGGGTTCCCCGCTATCTAATTAAATGTAATTGGGAAACAAGAACAGTGGAAGTGCGAACGCTCCCCCAATGCACTCAAATTAAATCGAACCAACTTTTCCCTTCCTTTACTTCCTTTAATAACCTGAGATGCGTGTGCAAGGTACTGCAATACTTCCTGGTTTCCTTCCTTGTTTCCTTACTCAGAAAAACTGCTTAGCTTTCCTTCGAGCCCCTTGCGCCTTTACTCTCTTTTTCGACCACACTTATGTTCTTCCTTTTTGTTTTATCTATTTTTCTGTTGTATGTTAAAAGCATGACCACGCCGGTGATTAGAATTGTTTGCAAAAAGAAAAAAAAGGTATATACACAGATAGAAAGAGAGAATAGGAAAGGAAAGAGGCAAAAATTGAAGCGAAGACTAAA
>NW_027124881.1:950-1387 GCF_001457755.1 Trypanosoma equiperdum | reverse complement strand
ATATATATATATATATATATAATAACAATTAAAGAATACGTAAGGTAAGAGTTAGTGGAGAGACGTGTGTATATGCCCCAACGACTTCAGTGTGAAGGAAGATCAGGAAGAACAAGAAAAAAAACGTATTTGAAGTAGAAATAGCACAGAGAGGAGGGAGAAAGGAAAAAAGAGGGATCACAGTTAATGAAACATAAATAAATATATATATTTATTTATTTATTTATTGGTGCTGTAGACAGGCAATGCGACTCAGCTCGGCCAAAAAGGAGGGGGGAGGACAAGCAACAAACAAAACGAAACAACAACAACAATAATAATAATAATAATAACCAAAAAGTTTAGTAAAGTTTGAAACATGAGTCACCACTCCACCCACAGGTTTGTCATAACAACGGAACTGCTGCGAGACGCTACAGCACAGAAAAGAAAACGAA
>NW_027124881.1:577-940 GCF_001457755.1 Trypanosoma equiperdum | reverse complement strand
AAAACAAAACAAAAGAGGTAGCAGGTGGTAACTCCCTCAGCAGTGGGTACACAAAACAATGACATGCGGCACCGATATTTCAGCCCGATGTACATTTAAAAACATAAATACAATTTTAATGGTAAAGTAAAGAAGACAAAAGAAGTAAAGTAGAAAAGTAAAAGAATGCATAAATATGAAGATGAGGAACGCAAATACAACAGGAGAAGCAGCACTGAGTAAAAAAGAAAGAAAGGGGAAAAGGGCACTCATTCCGACAAAAATGCGGGGGGAACACAATGCAAAATTTTTTTTAAAAAAAAAATGAAGCATCTTTTCTGGCTTCCAACAATGACGGAGGAACAAAAATGAAGAGCGCCAAAC
>NW_027124881.1:0-564 GCF_001457755.1 Trypanosoma equiperdum | reverse complement strand
AAAAAAAAAAAAGAAAACAAATGGCAACATACAAATACGCACACACTTCCCTCCACTCCACTCCACTCCAGTCCATTTTTGGATACAAACATGGTAACACAAACCACAATAAACAAATGCGCGTAATTTAATTTATTTGCGCAAAAACACGAAAAAAAAAAACAGACGGAGGATGTGGAGGCACCCGGGCCAAAACAGTTATTTCCGCAAAAGAAACCAGCAACCAACAAGATACGAAAAAAAAAAAAAGAGCAAACGGACACTCGGGCACATATATGCATGTGCTAACGAAAATATTTATGTCTATTTACAAATATTTATATATATGTATGTATCTATGTGCCTGTCTCGGACTCTTTCTTCCCCTCCCCCTTCTTCCCCTTCGCCTCTTCACTCATTTTTTTTTAAAATTGTTTCGTTTGTTTCTTTGATATTTCACATCACTTATCAAACACAAACCCTCTCCTCTCTCCCTTTTTCTTTTTGTGTGTATCCTCTCATGGTTTCGCTAAATGCCTTCCTCCTTCCTCTTGTGTTCCCCTCCCAAAAATACACACACACAAA
>NW_027123698.1:0-1723 GCF_001457755.1 Trypanosoma equiperdum | reverse complement strand
ACCACGTTGAGGTGGCCGGCATCGCCAGGGGGAACAGGTCATAGCATCCAACTACAAAACGGTTCGCAGCTGGCAGTTTCTGGCAGTAAAAACAGCCGATAACATAAGGAGGTCAGGCTTCAAAGCCCTAGTTGTTTATGGATTGCAGAAAAATAATATGGCGGCTGAATCGTACCAAAGAAACAGGCAACCGCTGGAAGCAGCTGCAAGGGCGCTGAGACAGCGGTCAGCAAACATGTCAACAGCCTTGCAAATTCAATTAATTACAGCAGTGACAAACTACGGCACGATTGCGGCCGGCACAACCGCCTACAACAGCGGCAGCAGCGGATCCTGCAAATACACCGGCATCAAGGCGCAAGCGACGCCAAAAGCATGCGAAGTAAATCAAGATGCGCTGCAAAAGATTAACAGCTACACAGTAGGCAAAGGCAAATTTAACCAACTTCAGTTGATTGACGACAGCTACCTGACGACACTAACATTAGACGCAATCGCAGGGACCAAGGTAAACCCAACAGCAAGCTCAAACACGTACACCCACGGGGACTGCCAACACGGCGAACCAACTGGCGTAAATTTCGCGGGCACTAACGCTCTAGGACTGAAAATAACAAAGCTAGGAACCGACCCGAAGATCACGAAAGCTACAATAACAAAATCGGGAGCTGACTGCCCAAACAAAGTGCAAACAACGGCGACCAGCGCAGCCGAAAGACTTGCCTACCTTGTATGTGAAGCAGAAGAAGCCAAGCTGCCAGATGTGCAGAAGCTCTCTGAGCTAAAACTGGAAGACATATCCGGCAACGACGCCATTCTAGCGGCACTAAGTGCGATGCTACTACCAGGTAAAGGAGGATCGGACGCTTTCTCGGAACAACATAAGAGCGAACTTAAAAAAATAATAAACCATGTTTATGGCGCCGACAACCAAGCATTTCAAACAAACTACATAAAACCTCTTACGGAAGAGATAAAATTCAAATTTAATGGAATCGACGTTGCGGGCACAGTCATTGACGTAACGGCCGGGACCCAAGGACCGTTGGCTATAGCTTACTACGCAGGAAAGAATATTCCCAAACGAAAATCAGAAACCAGCCCACCATTGGTTGGTTCAAAGAAAGGAACCGAGTGTGAATTAATAGCAGACAAAGAGAAATACAAAACAGAAGATGGATGTGCGTTGAAGGGTGATAAATGTGTAGAAGCAGAGGCAAAAGCGAATAAGAAGAAAGAGGAGAAATGTGCAGTAAAACAGCAAAAGGAGTGTGAAGATGGCTGCAAATTGGAAGAAAAAAGTGCAAGGATTCCAGTTTCCTCGTCAATAATAAATTAGCCCTCATGGTTTCTTTATTTGCGGCCTTGCTGTTTAATTTTTCTGGTACTTTAAGAAACTATTTTCTCAATTTTATTAAATTTATGAACGTTTGATATTTTGAGGGAATTTTATAAATTTACTAAAATTTAATATATTATAATACTTTTTGAGAAAAATATGAAAGTTAGAGAATTTTTGAAAAACTCAAAAAAGTGTACAAATGTGGTCTCTTGGTGTAATGTAGATAGTATAACAAGGTATGAAAATTGAGTGCTATTATGAACTATTTCTAATTTAGTTCATTTAGCAGATATTAGTTGTGGTTATAGTAATAGTAATAGTAATGATAATGATAGGAGGGTGTTGTGACTGTGTATATACGAATATAATAATAAGAGCAGT
>NW_027123602.1:0-1160 GCF_001457755.1 Trypanosoma equiperdum | reverse complement strand
TGCCACCATATGGCAGAGACCACGAATGCATTACGCGACAGTGAAAAGCATTACCGTGCGCTTGTAGGGGAGGACGTCAAGAAGGATAGCGGTTCCACTGGAACAGATGACTCATCTACACGTGCCCAGTGCCTACAAGGTATTGAGTCAGCTCTGGCTGTGCTTGGTACAACGGAGGCAGAAATGCCACTGGCATCAGCAATTCAGCGTGCTGCCGAGGAAGCTAAGGTTAGGGAAGACACACTGAAGCAAGAGCTAGACGAGGCTATGGGACGGGAAACTGCTCTGGAGGAACAACTGCGCAATCTGTCGCAAGCAACTATCGCACTACAAGGTACAGTATGTGAAGATGGTGCGGATGTGAGTTGTGATATTTCTACTTTTGATCTTTGTAGTGTGGCATTTCTTTCTTTGGGTGTTATTGAAAGTGCTTTTGAGTGTTCAATATCTCGTGAAGTCTCCCTGAAGAAACAGGTGGAAGAGGCTCATAAAAGAGAAGTTGCGCTCAGGTCTCGATTGAAGTCTTTGGCGAGTGCGGCAACAGCTGTTCAGAGTACATTGGACGGAAATGCTTCTCCAGAAAGAGTTAGTCCCAAGGAGTCTTCTATTTGTTCTGGTGATGAAGTGGATGGTGACGATGCTTTTGTTGATCCTTTTGTTGCCGTTCAACGTGCTGCAGAGGAGTCAAAGGCTTGTAGGAATGCACTGGAAGAAAAACTGAAGGAGGGTGCTGCACGGATTGACGCTGTTGAGGGACGGCTCTTGCAACTTTCACGTTCCATTATTTGTCTGCACTCTAAGTTGTTTGATGCAGAAATAGGTGGCAATGGTGAGGAACGCGCCGTGGAGTTAAGTGAGTTGGCTCTTGTTGCTGCTGATGCCATTGAAAACGCTTTTGAGTGTTCAATATCTCGTGAAGTTTCCCTGAAGAAAAAGGTGGAAGAGGCTCATAAAAGAGAAGTTGCCCTTAAAACGCGTTTGAAATGCTTGGTTGGTGCGGCAACAGCTGTTCAGTGTACGTTGGAAGGTGGGAATTATTCCTGCACCGCAGATGACCCTTTAAGTTTGTCGGGTTGTGATATGTCTGCCTCTACCAACCTGGACGATTCTGTACTGGGATCTGTCGCGGCAATTCAGCGTGCTGCCGAGGAAGCTAAGGT
>NW_027123508.1:574-1044 GCF_001457755.1 Trypanosoma equiperdum | reverse complement strand
GGAATGCAGCTTTTCCGATGGAAGTTTCGTAATGGACTGAGAAAAATCGCTCCTCGTAATCCAATCCTATCAGTCCTCGTGGAAAAACGAATCTACTGCCAACTTTTTCTTCCCGTTTCACACTCCACAACAACAAGGGAATATAAATACTTTGCTCGGACCACCATTCGTCAGCCACTGCAAGCACTTCATCGAAGGCGGCTTTAAACCTCTTAAATGCCCACACTCTTGCTATTAAATTACCGCCCCCGAGGTATGGCTTCCCGGTGTTGGCAAATTGAAGTAGAGGCGGTATACCTTTCTCTTCTGTCTTGCTTGCCATCTCAAAAAACCATCGGCATCGTTCTGTATGTTCTTTGTATATGAATTCATAATCAAGTCCAACTGAGGCGCAGTACAATCAGCAGTTTCTATAAAAATAATAGATGAAATATGATTCTCTTTTACTATATATTCTCCATTAAATTTTC
>NW_027123508.1:201-564 GCF_001457755.1 Trypanosoma equiperdum | reverse complement strand
TTTCCGCAGTATTCTGCATAAAATATTCCACAACATTTTCATATTTTTCTCCGTTAGAAACAATAACATCAGATCCATACAAATGTACGACAATATCCTTATCACTTGTATTATGTTTCCATAAAAATTCCATATCTCATCCAGACCTTTTAACATGGCTATACAAACCTCCCATTGCAATTGTAATAATTTCAAGATTTGCTTACACTATCCTTGAATTTCATGGGATTGAACTATGACCACAAAAACTCTTTTTTTTAGAGTCATTTCATATCATATTTGTTGTGTTATTTATTTCATCATCTTGGAGAGGTATTGAGCACACCAAATGTAATAGCAACAGTATTAAAAAGTTCTCATGGT
>NW_027123508.1:0-156 GCF_001457755.1 Trypanosoma equiperdum | reverse complement strand
CAATCACAAAACATACAGCTTTGTATCTAAATATAAAACATGAATATTATGCTTATATTGGTCTTACTTCTGCAGATGACGAAGAACTTTAGTGCTTTGTTTAGTGTACTTCATCATACAATTGTTTTCCTTCCATAATATTCCCATGCATGATAA
>NW_027124643.1:5393-21234 GCF_001457755.1 Trypanosoma equiperdum | reverse complement strand
ATATATATATATATATATAGGAATGACACGCATATTTTTTTTTTTTCATTTTCCCTTTTGACACTCCACTCAAATCATTCGCTCTTTTCGTCCCCTCACCCGATCGCCATCATTAACCAAACTTTGATATCGCAGGCTGTGAAATTGCTCAAGACCGGACAAAACGAGGGAAAATAAAACAAAAAAAATAGAAAGTTGAGAAAGGTGTTGACACCACACATTATATTAAATACAAAAAAAAACAATGAACGATGCTCATCACAGTGGTCAGGATACCTGCCAGTGGTGCACGATGGAAAGAAGTCCATGCGAAGGCCTTCCTCTACTTTTTTCCCTCTTTCGAAACGCATTATTACTCATTTAAAAGACATTAACAACAATAACAACAACAAAATAATTACAAAGATATTATTTTTTAAAGTTAAAAAGAAACTAGGGTAGGGTAGAGAGGAAAACGAAACAAAACAAGCATAAGAAAGGTGATAGCATACAGTTGTGACCACTTTACCTTAAATAGAAATTTACTTTCTCTTTATATCTTGTTACACCCAGGGGCTTAGTGGGAAATAAGCACTTTCTCAGCTCTTGTCAGCGCCTCAAACTTAAGAATTGAGTCCGCCGCATGCTGGCACTTACGTTTAGTTTATGTTCATCCCCTGACGGTATCCAAAATGGTGGAGCCGGTGCCGAACACAATAAGAAACACACCGCACAGCAGCACCACATAAGTCGTAATGTAATATAAGGGCCCAACTTTCTGCCATGTGAAGCCCCCTGAGTACATAATCAACAACGCGGGGAAGACGAAACCCAGTGAACCACCACACACAGATCCGGCAATACCAAACACGGTGGTGATCTTCGGGATGAATATACTCAAAAGCAAAACAAGGAACGACAGTGTAATGACTGACACGCAATGCTTCCAAAAGGGTAGAGAATCCGCAGTCTTCCCAACGACGTCATACAATGCATTACGACACGCCATAGCAACTAGGGCATAGGATACGCATAGTTTGATAACGACGCCAATCATACCAACCATTACAGCCGGCTCCTTTACGGGGTCGTACATAAGCAAAATAGAACTGGTTGCGGTCTTACCAAAGTCCATGTAACCGAAAAAGGCAGTGATTATGTACATTATACAGCAAAGGGTATTGGCAATGATGGCCGCAATAACAAACTTACGTACTGAACGATCCTTCATGTCAATATAAACTTCGTACGCTGTAATCTGCGATATGAATGCGAACATAAATACTCCCATTCCCTCAATGGCCTGGAATCCGCTGTTGAATAGGATGATTTCGGCATCTTCGCTCTTGGTCACACTAACATTCTTTATATTCTCCGACAAGCCATTCATGCACGAGTGCACAACGATCACAATGACAAAATACACCATGAAGGTAACGGCAAAAGTGGAGACGTACCGAAGGGAGTCGATGTGACGCGGAATCGTCAGTGGAAGCATAAAACATGCCCAAACCACCGCCATGAGAAGACGATTACCTGATTTTTCCTTCAGGAAGTCCGGCGCATTTGTGCCTTTCAAAATGGCAGACAAAATATCTCCCACTGAAATCACGTAGGCAACACAACTCGTAAAACCATCAAGCGCTCGAAGAACAGCAATGGCATAAGCAACTCTACGACCCATGAGGACAAATGTTACGCTTTCATATGTGGGTGCTTTGGAGCGGTCCGCTGCGAGGGCGAGATTACGCATGGAATAGATAGTCATGCAACTAATAAAAAAGAGGTAAAACATTCCCATGATAAGTCCACTGCTGCCGGCCGATGACGGCAAGCCAAAGATGCCAGCGCCCAGCGTTGTCGCTGCGATGTTGAAGGCACTGGCGATTGTACCTCCGGGAGGGATGAATGCAGCAAATTGTGTGCTCTGCTCACCAGGAGGTTGCTTCCCTGATTGGGGTTCGTTTGATTGAACATTTTGACTGGTTTCACAGTTTCCAACGTTATTATTGACAACGGTGTGACCGATCGGCTCGAAACAATTGTGAGGTACGGTGTTGCTTGTATTTTCTCTGGCAATACACATTAGATCTTACAGCTAGTAGCGTTTTCCCCTTCCCCACTGTTTAACTTACCTAGTTGCCTGCGACTCGTCTTTTAGGTACCGTCTAAGGCAATAATTTGAAGGAAAGTGCAAACGGAATAAAAACAAATACCGAAAGAAGGAAGGGGACGGGAAGTGAGGGTTGGTGTGGAAAGAGTTGGTCGGCAGCGATGCAACCACCTCGTTATGAGTAGGGGGATGAAGGAAGCATATGTCAAAGCGTGTAGCTCATTGCGTCGAAGGATGCCTATACGGCAGAAAGGGTGTATTCCAAGTGACCACGGCATCCCATCCACGCTATTGAACCCTTTAATTGAGTACCATGGTTTCACCCCAAAGATTCCTCGCTTAATCGTCCGTTTAGTCTCATTCATATTTAGATTTGCCGTTTGTGGTGCAGCATCCCCATTCAAGGAACTTACCGAAAGGCGACAATACAAATGTTTTCTCCTGTTACACTCGACTCGGCGTACTGACAAAGATAGGTCCGCCGGAATCCACTTTGTTTTAAGTATTCAAGCCGGAAAGCGTCAATTACTCTTTTACAACACATACCTGTGAGGCGTCGCTCAGCATCCACAGCTTCTCCACTCACTGCCCAAGAAGACATGGAAGTTATTGCGGCGAACTCTCTCTCACTAAACGTATGGTTGGTACCAGGAATCGCGATTCGGCCCCTGCGACACTCGCTCGGGGATAACAAGGCATTTATATGCTTCAATTCACAGCGTTGGTGACAGCATGTAGCGAAGACAACGGCACACACAGAGGCAAACCCTTCCGTGTTAAGATTAGGTGCTGTAACGCACGAGAGAGCAAAGTCTGTGCATGCTCCACAAAGGTGTTTGCCGACGGCCACCCACTGTTCTTCCACCGGCACTGACTGCTTGATGGCGTTTGTGCATTGATCGGATGTACTGCTTGTTTCCTCTCTGGACCGTTTACGTGTGGACGCACCACATAGTGCTTTTGCCAAATCAAGGTCCTTTATATTGATGCGCAATCGAACGAGCGGAAGGCGACTGTTTCGAACACACGCATCGGCTTTGCGCCGGAAGTTATCCATATCTACAACTACAATACGCGGAAAGCCTCCATTGTCAGCACTAAGGGCCTCATTCACGGCTGTCCGCCCTTCCTTTCTCTCCTGAAATCCGGGATGACTATGACAATACCGGATAGACCCTGAAAGCAAAGCATCCTGCAACGAAACAGCGAGACCAGCTTTGCCTGCACCTAATTCAAGGAAACCGGCTATTCTAACATATGTGTTTCCAAGATTCCCCCGCCCCTCGGCGTAACCGCGGATGACCGTCTGCACGCAACGAAGCAAAGCCCTGTGCTGCGGCCCATGTTTGTTGGAAATTCGTCGCGTTGACCCTGTGCTGCTGTTATCTTGAAAGGGCTCCTGACATTCCTCCGCAAGAAGGACAATCCGTGGCTGGATAACATTAAAGTAGCACTCCCTTACGCGTGTGATGAGGTCCTCCAAAACCACCGTGTCCATATGATGATGTGTGAAGCGTTCCTTTTCCGATTCCTGGGAAGTGACACAGTAGGCCACGCCTTTGCACGCATGTAGGTCCTTGCTATAGTATGGGAGCTTGTCAACAACAAAGCGTAGATCAGGACATACCTTTACGTGCTTTTGCAATTTATCGGCATAAACAGTGTGGTTTGGGTTGATGGGACACGGGACCCGCTGGAGGGCGCGTGAAGGTCCCGTAGAAACGCCCTCACCAGCAGTTCTCCCCGGGCCAACGGCTGAGCCCGAGCTGCTCAAAACGACAGCAGGTGTTGTTTCCCCCGTTGTGGTGCCGTTCACATCGTGAGTGGGACAATAGCGCCCACCGGCTCGTTTGGCCGTGCGACAGAACCGGCGCTTGTGCGAGAGGTAAAAATCGCATGCCACAGCGTCAGGGTTATGAGTGGGGCGCATTTGTCCCTTTCCGGTCCCTTCGCCTTCCTGAGTTGTGGCATCCATTTAATCAATACCTATGGTCAAATGCCGGTAAATGCAACTACTTTAAGGCCAGTGTCTAACCAAATAACCGTCGCGGTATCCAGCACTTCACACACGCAATTCACAGGGCACCCCTGCCACCTGCTCGGACGATATACATGTAAGAAAAAAAAGAAGGGCAGAGGCGACAGCAGAAAGAAAATGTGTAGGCGCACAAAAAAGTTTAAATAAAATGCTGAGTGGAGTGAAGAAGCGCAGCTACAACGTAATGGAAAGAGACATATTTAGAAGTACGCGAGACACTTTTTTTTTCTTCCCTCTTTGTTTCTCAAGGTGGAATGAATGTAAAATACATATTCACGCTACCATCGGGTTCATATGTTTATATATATATATTATTTTGAAAAGTATATGTATATATATATATACATATATGATGCACCGGAATGCACCCTACGCGGTTGGCGCAGTAAAATTGCGAATACATGTCTTTCCTGTCTTCGTATCGTTAGAGTTCTCCCAGAAAAAAAAATGCGGTGGAGGTAATTTCTTGTGTTTCTACTGCAATTAATAAACATAATCGAAAGAAAATATACATTGAAAAGAAAAAAAAAGGGCCTCATATAACAAGAAAAAAATTGGTTCTTGTGATAAAGGATGTGAAAGTAAGGGTGAGGGGGTTTGTTAGAAAAAAATCTGTAGTAAAAGAACAACAGCAGTCAAAACACCGACCGCATGTATGATTTCGCAACAAATAGTCGTGATGATCACTGATGACTTTTACCATCGGGCAGTGCCCGCAGAAGCACCAAAAGTAAGAACAAAAACATAAAACAAACAAACGAGCAAGCAATAAGATTGACAAACAGCAGCAGCATTGACCTCATACAAGAAAAACAATTTCTGGGGACTAAACACAATATGAAGAAGGAGGAAAAAGAAAATCCAAACCGCGGTGCGGCTTTGAAAGAGGGTCAAATAGTGAGAAAACAAACAGACAAAACAAACAAATACCATCGACATAAACTGAAGTGAGCCCCCTTTGCCCGCTAATATAAAGCCCTTCGACACTAAAGGCGTGACACATCACTACCGGCACGACCATAACAATGAAAACATATACGGCCAATGATGTTTTGTTTTTCTTTTGTCATGGTTTCTCTCGTACAACTACGTAAGCACCCCATTCTTGGCAAAGACAAAGAGAAGGAAACAAAAAAAGAAGGAAAGGAAAAACAAAAAAGGCGTGCCTCAAACCCATCCGATTGCCCTTACGTCATTAAGTTCGTTCATTGCTCTCATTTTTTTCCCACCATCTGGAAGGTAATAAATGGGCTCAAGAGGAACGCGACATGTTGGCAAGCTCTTACGCATGTACGGGGGTTTATGCCTGTCGCTTGGGCGGAGTCGATCCATCTCTGACTTGAGCGGCTTGAAGGAACAACAGGTTACGACTCCCCAAGCATAAATGTAGCGATAATGAACCCGTGGCTTCAGAACATCAAGAATAAGTGCAAACATAGTCTCCGCTTCATTCATTAGGATCGATCGATCCATGGCCTCCTCCATCAAAGTAACGATAAGAGAGATGGCGTTTTGCTCTTCCCGTAGTGTTTCGGTACGCGTAGAGTCCTCTTCATAGACAATTTTGTCTTGTTCCCGCTTGATACGGAACTCGCGTTTCATTTTCGCGACGCAGTCATCGGTGCCGTCGTCATCCTCTTCTTCTTCCTCATCGGCGCTTTGGTTATTTCTTCCTGATTCACCTCTTTCCACAATGAGAATTCCGTTCCGTTCCAATTCCTCATCCCATAGCATTTTGGTTAGGCCGCGGTACCATCGGTGCTGCAAATTGGCACGCGCAAACTGTTCGCCGTCCTCAAGAGGAATTAAGAATGCATGAAGGCGATTTTCCTCGGAAGCTGAGTTATCGCCCTCCAAGACGTGTTCCGCAGGCGCAGGCAGTTCTGTTTCCGTGAGTGTACGTTCTTCTTGATCCGTTACTCTGCTCGTTTCTTCCGTATTATCCATATTTACACCTTTATTATTATTGTTTCGGTATTGGTATGCTCCTAACTTTTCACCTCTCCTCTTCTTTATTTTTTTCGGCTAAAATATGTGATGCTTTTCTTCTTACCTTTTGCCTTGTTTATTTTTCGTTATTATCTTTGCTTTTAAGAAAGTATGTCCCTAAGTATATAATTTTGCATGATATATACGTACACACATACACGATAAAAAGGGGGAACACAAGAGAGGAAAAAAATATATTCAGATCATTATGAGACGGGGAGTACAAACATCATGCAAGCCAGCGATGGCCTTCCTTTAAAAAATAAAAACACCAAAAAAAAACCAAGACAGTGCTTTTGTGTAGGTTGCGGACAACAAGGGGTTCTTTTTCTTTTTCATTCGTTGCCACGCATTCGTCCCTTATGGAACTCTCAGAACCTTTGCGCTGGAAGGCAATGCCCTTTGGTATTTCCTCTGTCTATTATTTAACCCCTTCTCTCCTCTTTTTAACATGAACTGGAACCAATGTTAGTGAATCAACAAGAGGGAGGGGGAAAATCCACAAGAGGAAGGGGTAGAGGACCGTTATGCGTTGCTCTTTATTTTTTTTTCCCTTTTTGCATTGTTTCAACTCTAACGAATATCCGTATGAAAACATGAAGAGGTCGCATACCGATGGAAGAGGTAAACACCCCTTGTACCACTTCGTCTTCTCATCCCCTCCTTCAGCTTCTCACTGTTTCCCGTCAGATACGTCAAGTGTCACTTGACGCCCAATCATTGATGAGTCCGTTGCGGCCACGACGCGTGTGAGCACCGCCGTCCCATGTTCGTTGAAGGAAAGCGGTGAGAACATAAAGGACCCGAGGTCGTTAAACCACAAAACCCAATTATGGTGCCGCCACACGGTACGGCGGTGGGTGATGGATATCAATGAGATGCCCAACTGCTTGCACATGCTGTACAACCGCTCCTCTATCTCAATATCCATGTTGCTGCTGCACTCGTCAAGTACGGCAAAGTGCGGCCGGTGGTAAAAGAGACGCGCAATCGCGAGTTTCTGCATTTCGCCTAACGACAGCAGACCGTCAGACCACGAGAAGACGGTGTCCCACGTGATGTGCGGCCTTGAGAGTATGTCTTCCAGCTTGGCCATTTCAAGACATTCGTACAGCATGGACTCACTCACTTCGAGTTCTGATAATTGCTTCGGGTACGTAATTTGACTGCGCAGCGTGCCACAGGGGACATATGGTCTTTGTGGTACGTAGTAGATTTGATCCATACGAGGCTTTACAATACGACCACCATGAAGCGGCCAGAGCCCAGCCAGAAGCCGTAACAAAGACGACTTACCGCAACCGTTGGCGCCAACAATGAGGAGATTCATTCCTGGTTTCACGTGCAGCGTCAGTCCCCGGCACAACATTTCGTTGGTTGGGAGAATAATGGGCACATTCTCAAATGCTATGTAGTCGCCACGCACGATCTCACCAGCACTGCCCTTCGGAGCGTCGTCCAGTGCTCGTCTACTCGTCCGTTGAACCTCCGTAGCGTGTTGAATGCTTTCTTGGAGCTCGTAAATTTCGTCAGTTAAGGAGCGCAAGACAAAAAATCCCCTGCAATTCCTCACAAGTCCACCAATCCCCTGCGAAAGCTTCATGAAAACGTAAGAAGTCTCTGCAAAGAGAGCAAGGAGATCTTGTCCGCTCGTCGCCTCCGTATTCCTGGAGAGGACAACTCCCAAACACACGAAGTTACTCAGTATCCTCGAGCCGTACTTCAGGAATAAATTTTCCATCAAACCATAACGCCCCTGCACAAATGCTGCCCGACTCCTATGCTGCACAATCGACTCGAGATATTGATTCATGAGATTTCTGTGAAACAGTTGTCCTTTGGACATCACTAACTCCTCCGCGTATTTCAGCAGTCGGTTATGCGCAGTGATAAGGGTACCTTCGCGGCTGAGCTGCTCCGCAACAAGGCCTTCCATATCGGGAGAAAACTTTTGGGCAATAGCTACAAATAATGCGTAGTAGCCAATCACCATTGCTAGCGTTCGTGACCCACTGGTGGAACCCACCTTGTACGAAAAGGCGACAATGTTGATTAGTGGTTCCAGGATAGACGTGAAAAACCCCGCGACGTTTCTGGACCAGCTTGCGACGTGTCGTGTAATGCGTTCGTCAATGTTTTTTACCGAGTGCGAGCTAGCGACGGCAAAGAAGACATCATTGTTAAGATAAATGCGATGCAAGTGATGGGCCAGGTTAGACTGCAACCGCAGACCCAGCATTCCTACGCAGTACCTCAAGGTTGTGTTCGCTAATGCAACGGGAGCAAACCAGCACAATAGCAATCCAACGACGCGCACCACCGTAGCGGGGTTGCCGCTTATAGCACTTTTGTCCACCGCCGCTGCAACGCTGGTGATACGTAACGATAGAAATGTCCTCGAAATGAGGAGGAGAGAAATTATCATCAGCATTCCACTTTCCCGTGAACGAATGGACGGAATGGCAATCTCAAGTAAGGCAAGAAAGCGCCGGACTGCTGCAGCAAACGACTGAACTTTCACCTTGTCCTGTGCTTGCGCTTCCTTCCCGTTCACACTGCTCGCTGGTTTTGATCTTTCAGCCTTCAGTGGGAGCGGTTTGTTAGACCGCAACCCTGCAGAGGCTGCAAGTATAGCAGCAACGCCGCCAGTCAACATGCATGCGCACAACTCGTGGTTTCTGCTCCTAGACGCGATGTATTCCTTGCATAGCTCAAACACTGTCATTTTTCCCTTTCCCTTTCCCTTCTCCGTCTATTTTTCTTTTTTTCTTCACTAGATAAGGACCCCACTGCTACCAGTGGCACAGGGGAAGGGAAAAGAGCAGTGAGGGAAGAATGATCCTTCCCCTCGTCACTACACTGACTGTCTCCCGTCTATTGCTGTTGGCGTTGAAGTTGTTGTTGCGCACGCCAGGTGTATTTACAAGACGAATTTGATGAAAGAAACACATGAACGTAGAAGATGATGATAGACATACACTACGGAGGAACAGGCATGCATAAAACTGTAGGTAGCCCTACTATCACACACACCAAATTCAGCGATTAAATTGATCACAAAAGGAGTGGCAAAACTAAGAAATACAGGTACACACACACACACACATATCCATACACATATAAATGCGCAGATAACCCGCATTACTGTGACTGCAGTATGCGGGGTGCCACACATGATCAGTACAAAAAGAAACACACGGCTAGGTAACTGGTTAACAACTGCAGTAATTTAAAAAAAAAAGTTCACTCAATCTCCTAAAGTGGGGGTGTTGACGTTGTTGGAGTGGCGAGTGAGACCATTTGTCGTGCCAATAACTCAAGGCATCAATTTTGGAAGGAGGGATGGGCGGAATGATCCATGCGAATCAAAATAAGGACACAACGAACACAAGAAGCAAAAAAAAAAGAAAAAAAACCAGTTCGCAAGAACGGTACTAAAAAGTCGAGTATGCATTTGCTTCGGTATGCGCTGCTTTCCTACACCGCGAAACCCAAGAATCGTTCGAACTGCAGGAGGAGGGATGATGAGGGGAAAGGGATTAGGAAAATGGGAAAAAAAAACTACAGCTGAAACGCGTACTTACTTATCCCTTCCCCTAACCTCCACTTATCTGACTGCTTTCCGTGCATCCCAGGGGTACGTCCATTTCGCTAAATAGCCTGTTGAGCAAACCACGAAGCATGGCATTTTCCTTGTAAAGAGCTGACACCTCATCCTGCGTTGATATGAACCCAGCGGTGTCCAGCGTGACTGTGCCGGGTGTGACACCTTCTGTTGCGACAAGTCTGAAGCCGAAGTCCTTACATAATATATTTTTTTCAGGTATCGATGGTGTTACTTTCATTTCAGGGGGTAATGCGATGGAGGAGGGAGGGACGTCACCGTGATCAGAGTTACATAATGTCCACATGCACAAATTTCCTTGAAGAGCTACTAAACACGGTTGTAATCTAGGAAATACACGAACCGCGGTTTGGCAGAGCGGAAGCACTGTGGTATTAATTAGCAACAACTGTGCCTCCGCAACCATCCGCGTATTGTAAGGAACCTCAACAGGCCTCACACTCGGCTCATTTATAAACTGCGTTTGGCGTTGATAAAGACCGAACCTTTCACTTGCCCAGTACCTGCTCACAGCAGCGGTACGCATAGTAAAGGCATGTTGAGCGAGCGCAATAAACAAGCGAACAAACTGATGACGAACTGGGGCTGCGTGTAACCGCGGGGATATGCCGTCAGCTCTTTCGATATCTCCAGCATAAATCAGGCATTCCAGCTGCGACAGCGATTCTTGAGGCAGTAGGAGTGCCCTCATGGTTCGGAGAAGTAGATCACGATCCTTCGCTTCCCAGTGTGCAGAAAAGTTAAAGTAACACCGTCCCATCAACCTGCAAATTGTCTCATAGTTGCAATAGCTTTCCAGCATTTCTTTTTCAAGAGAATTCGGATAGACACTCGCGACATCACGTAATTGGGCATCTGACGACTTGTGAGTTTCACTTGGGGGGACGACATACCGATACATCGCGCATAACGCCGACGTTGTGGTGGCGATCCTTTCCACTGGTGTCATACGTTCCAGCATCCCTGAATGGAACATAAGGCTATAGAAGAACTGCATGTTGTCCGCTGCACGGTCAGCGCTATGAAAAGGCCCACTCCCAAATCCATTCTGAATGTGAAGCAGCAGGCGTTTCCACGCAGTTAAGGATAAGTCCGGCTCTGGCATGCCGTCGAAAAGTTCAGAGTCTTGAGCAATAGCACAACCAACCTGAAAGAGGAGCCCACCCTGCTCCGATGCGCCGCAGTTTTTCTCAGACCAGATATCAGCGTCGATGTCACCAATAATACGTAGAAGGTTAATGTTGGGGGTGACAGTGGTGTCACATGTTTTGTCATCCGCATTCCAACTGCGGGAGAGGAGCGGTCCATGCAATGGCATCATGGCTTCATCCGCCGAATTCTGCGAGAAGCGGACTACGGCTGCCGGGTTTGCCGCCACCGCAACGTCAGAGCACTGTGGCTCGTTGATGTTAGAGAAAACTGCCTCCCTTTCCGCCTTCGTAACATTCGCACGCAACTCCGCTCCCTTTAACGCGTCATTTGCAACATCCAGTTGCACCTGCAGCTGATCTCGTTCTTTGGTTACACGTTCTAATGCGTGTCGCAGCAATTCCGCGTCGCGGTCTGCCGTAGTGCTCTGAGCACCATTCTCAGTTGCCTTGGTCATATCACTATCACTAATTCCGTCCAGGTCACGGCCTGCATTTGAGGAATTGGCAGCGGCGGTGCCCTCCTGTCCAGCCAGAGCCAAGAGAGCATTGGTTTCACTGCGAAGGTTGTTGCACTCCTGCTGCAGCCGCTGTACGTTGGCATCATGCTCCACATGGTTCTCCATCATGCGGGAAAGTGCACCCTCCAACTCCGCACAACGGCACTCACATTGCATGCGCACCTCGACTGCATCAGATAACTCCGTGGAGAGCGATTTGATATTCTTTTTTAGTTTACTAATGAGGAAGTCCCTCTTCGTTATTGCATGCCGCTGCTCCGACCACGCCATCTGAAGCCTATTAGCAAGATCGAATAACGACTTGCCCCACTCGTGTTGATCTTCTTCCACACTTGTAAGTGTTTGCGACAACATAGCGCTTGCTTCCCCGATATCCACATTTTCTTGCGAGGCATGATCACTCCACTCCTCAAGGTGACTTTCAATGAAGTGGATTATGTCGCGAGCAACACTCCACTCATCAGCACCGTCACGTGAGGCAGACTCCGCGCGGGCTTCCAGCTCTGGAAACAATGCGATGGCAGTACTCACCAATTGTTGTACCACTTCATCCAATTCCGCCAGGACGGATGGACTGCGGTGCGTTCCATCATGAGCTTCGGCGATGTCGCCTCCGTCATTATCAGGCGCGCGTCCTGCTTTACTTTTCGTGCCCGGCCCACGGGACTTGTACGAAATGGAGTGAGTCTGGCTTATATTGGGTGGCTCCCCCGGTGCATTGTCCGCCACATTACCCGCTGGTTCATCTTCCTTTTTCTTGTTGAGTGTCATTTCAATTTGTATTTCTTTGATGGTGTCTTCTTGTTTCATGCAGAGAAGCTCTAATTTGTGATTCTCCCGCAGCAACTCCTCGACACGCCGCTGCGAGGAGGCGAGCAGTTGCCTGGCTGTACTTTCCTGCAACCCATCGGTATCAGGCGGCATGTGCGGGTTCGGTGTGTTGCTGCGGTCCAATGAAAGTGCTCTGGACGCCACAACATTACTGAGCGAGCGTCGCAGGCTGCTGATCCGTTGCAGAGCATCGAATGCCGGGGCTGGCGAGCCGGGAGAGGCAACAGCCGTCCCCACTGCTGCAGTTCCTACAACCTGCTCGCACGCCATGGATGGCCGCTGGAAGATATGTTTTTGAGACATCACGATAAGAGGCGAGGCAAGAACCAAACCGCAACTAAAATAATAATAATAATAATTCTAAAAAGCCACGTGCGATCAGGCAAGCTAGTCTCGAGAAATATACAGGGATTATAGGGTGATTTGTATTCACACGACGTGTAGTAAGAAAGAAACAACCGGAAAAACAACTGATGACACAAGAGAGAAAGCAATGAAGCACCTGTAATGCGTAAAAGGAAAAACAAAAGCGTATATGTGAAATCGTTCGCACCTTGCTAGAGTATGAACATGCAGGAATCAACAAAGACCACTTACTTTTCTTTAGTTTTTGATGGACGGGGAGGGGGGAACGTGCGACATCCAGGGAAAGAAAGGCAAAATTAAAAAAAAAATCTATCGGTTGGAACGTTTGCCGGAAGCTGGAGTCGTGCATTTGACATCATTAGTTTCGGCCAAGTGGACGCCATTGCAAAGGTGGAGGGGAGAGAAAAGCGCGACTGTGTATGAAGTGAAGGAAATCGCGTACGAACTGCGCAACGCGCGTTTTTTTCCCCCCCCCTTACCACCTAAGTTCCCCCGTCAGGTTAGACATCATTGAATGCAGACGTAAACGCTAATGCTACAAAGGTCGCTAGAACTTTCCACGTTTTGAAAACAAACCAACAAACAAAACTACATGTGTCGTAGCGCCCAACTAACCTTTTCATGGTTGGGTGACCACCCCCACTTTTGAACGATACTGTCTCCTCCCAAGTTTACCGATAACAGAATTGAGGAAAAAAAACCGCTGATGATGTTTTTCCTTCCAATAAGCTGAAGATGGAATACTGGTTATTTCCTTCACATACACAAGCCTATGCATTAAAATATGTGCGAGGAATCTTTGATTCAAATGAGGCTGGGTCACATAATACTCTACTTCTTTATAGAGGGTATATACACTATAGCTTACTTCCGCCGGGCTGAACACTGTACCTCCAGACGAACTTTGCCTCTTTGCATTGTTCCCTCACAGCTTTTGCAATGCGGTCCCGCTCTTGAGTGTTTGCGGCAAGCGCAACCACAAGGCCACCCCGACCTGTGCCTGACATCTTTGCTCCAAGTGCCCCGAAAGTTCTACAACACGTTGCAATGGCGTCCAACTCAGGGCATGAAACCGTTAGTTTTTGGCATAGGGTATGGTTTATGTTCATCAGTTCCCCAACGCGGCGCAAATTCCCGCTCTGCAGTGCCTTCTTTGCTTCACGGACACACGCATTGTATTGTTCAAATAAGTCGTCAAACCACGACGGCTGAGCGGCCTTCAGGCGCGCAACATCGGCTACGACCTTTGTCGTACTTGCGGTAATACCGGTGCTGCAAACAATGATAGAAAGAGTTTTACCGAGCGCCAGGCTACTGAAAACCGATTTCTTCAGCGCACGGCGGAACAAAATGATCCCACCGTAAGTAGCTGCTGTGTTATCGACGCCGCTTGGAGTTCCATGGTATCCACACTCGCCTGCGTACGCACTTCTGTTCACGGCTTCTTCACTGAGGTTGAGGCTGTACAACTCATTCAGCGCTCGTGAAAGCGAAACAACATCACTTGCGGAGGCGCCAATGCCGCTGCTTGGAACAAGCGGACCACCGAGTTTCACAAGCAAGCCGTCTTTACTCGTGTCAATGTTCAGGTGGCGTAACACAAGCCCGTGCGCAACCCGCTGCTCTTCCCGCTTTTCTTTGATGTAGCCGGGCACCGCAGGTCTTTCGTCAATAACCTCCACAACGTTAGGTTTGTGCTTCAATCGAGAGATTTCACATGTTGTATACTCGTTAATACCTGCTACAATGCTCTCAGCACCGTATACAACAAAATGCTCTCCGAAGAGGATCACTTTGCCGTAGCCGATATGATGGCGCGTCGTTTTGTCCTTAACAGCCACGTGCATAACTTCTCGATACACTTCAATGTAATCCCTCCTATTGGCAACAGAGATGAAACACACACAAGTTTACTGCGGTCTGAGCAGGACACGTATGGTCACATTTATTGTAGCAACCGAATAGAACATCTACGCAGCTTAGAGAACACTTATACCATAAATGTAACTCTTATCACATTAACCGACAGTCTTCAAAGCTGTATTTCAGTGCAACCACAAGTAGTAGAAGGACTTTTCACCACTCAACTGCATGAGAGAAGAACACAACAGAACACGACGTCCAAGTACCACTCAAAACAGTGGCGCATCACACTGAAACCACACAAAGAAATAAATGGTAAAAAAGATTAGGAAATAAAATAACAACAAACAACACGTAACGCTTCACTAATGACGGGGTCGTCCAAATAACTCCATAGGCTTATCTATTGCGTTAGAAGCCTAGCTCATAACTTGAAGGGAGATGAAGGCGCCTTAATGTAAAGTACTGTGAGGAGTGGTCATCACCAACGAAACCTCCCTAAGCATCACGACAGCCCCTCCCCTTCCCCAACTAAATTGTACATTTGATAACCCCAATCCCAACGGCATCCATGAGGCGGGGGTGCACTCATTTCCGTTTAGCATCGCAGATGCATATCATGAACCATGGACGCGGGAACATTTATAGGTTCCAAATACCCAATCCCAGAGCATGATGTACTGCCCGTAATTGTACTTGAATTGGTAATGATGGAGGTCGTGTGCACGCACATTAAAGACGTATGGAATGTACACATCAATTCGCGTGTGGTTGAGGCTCGCTAGCGTTCCGCCTATAAATACAAACAGAATCGCAGTCAGCACATGTACCTGACCGGCAGGTGCAATACGCGTGAGAAGGTACAACGCGAATATATGGTTGTACTCCCCAATTACATATTCAATGGGATGATCATTGACGGCGTCATCGTTCCCGCGGAATGGTGTAACTTGCCGGTGGTGGTGCTTGTGTATCAGCGGATATATCGGCCTCCAGTGCAACGCCCAGTGGAAGAGCGTGTAAAAGAAATCGTATATGATGAACAACGCCACCAAGTGAACAGGCATCCACGCGACACCACAGAGGACAACATTAAAATCGTTGAAGTTAAGCGACATGTTGCTCACCTCGGTGTCGGTGATGAACAAGTAGGAGTGATATACAAACAAAACCGTAAAAAGCTTTGATAACGCGATGAACAGCCGGTCCTTGAACGTTAGGGTTTTAAGGCATTGCGCTCGCGTCGGGATGCGGCCACCCACCACGCGCGCAATAAGTGGTACTACCATGCGGTTGTAGAGGGAGAAACCGAGGAAAACGGCAGCGGTTAGCGCCACGCTCATCACCACTGTGGTCATGATTACTTCG
>NW_027124643.1:0-5383 GCF_001457755.1 Trypanosoma equiperdum | reverse complement strand
TATATATATTTGTATCGTCCGGAGCCTCGGTGTATTTAAGGGCGTCCCGCCTTACCTGAGAAAAAAAATATATCTATATCTATATATATATTCTGATGCCACTTTCCTTCCGCGAAGAGGTGTGTATGGGAGAGAGGGAACGGTTGTGGGAGAATTCTGGTGATCCATTCCCTCTTACGTGAAGGGACCATTCGTTCACTTTTTCAGCACGGGGATTAGGTGCAACTACTTGCTTCGGTGGAAGGCGTACGCATGTGGATACTCTTGTATCCATTTTCTGATGGGGTTCACTCATTGCGGACTGTTACACATAAGTGTGATTGCATGAATTACCGTTCGTATACGTACGATTTTGGTGTAACAAGCATAAGCATAACTGTCCCTCCTGTGACTGCCACGATGGCACAAATAAAAACCGCCTGCGCGATTATGCGCCATAACGGTGCCAAAATGGAATCCCAAAACACTTCCACACCTGGCAGTGCCCTGAGGAAATGGGGAAGCACCGGCCCGCCACCAAATGCAGAGCCCACACGGTCCATTTTCTTACACTGGCTTGTTGTACCATCAACACCGCGCTGTAGTAAAGCCGCATTTTCCTCCAAACGTCCCTTCTCCTGATTCATGATGTCACTTACTCGTAGCGCCCCCTCTTTAATTTCCCTAATAGCATCATTAATTTCATTTATTACCTGCTTCTGAGCTGCATCATCCGCATCCTGTGGCGCGCTGGAGAAGGCAGATGATGAGATGAGACTCGAAGCATTTGTTGACCTTGCTGCCATATTAGTAATAGCAATATCGCCACCACCTGATTGACCCATTTTTGCAGGTGTAGTTGAACTCTTAACAGTTGGTGAGGGCTCCAGCTGTATGGATGCTCTAACGCATGGGGCGTTGCTGTCTTCGTGTATCAAAAAGGGTTCGCACACCGCGAAAGGCTGTTTGGGAGCCCGATGCCTGGCCACTAGTCCAACGCAAGCGACCGGAACATGCAAATGAGGGAAGTAACTGTCTAGAAATTGAGAGAGAAAGGCTTCAGCGGCATCGACAACAGTAGGTGCATTCCCAACATCATCGCCGCTCAGGGATACTTCAGTTGTAGCCGTCTCGCGTTTGTCGGAGTTGTCCGCGTTGGCTTGCATCTCTTGCTTCACCAACGAAAGCAAGAATCCTATGCGCTTAATATATTTCAGGAGTTCTGTAACCTGTCTTTGGTTACATTGGCCTACGGCCGTGTCTTCACTCAGTTTCACTTCCTCCAAGAGACGACGTGCCTCCCTCAATGCGCGCCTCAAGCGAGAAGCAGCTGGAGTCATGTCAGTCCTTAAAAATTAGGGGGAAGGAGGAAGGAGAGAACTGAATAGAGGGAGTGTCTGCACTTCATCAAGTGCACAATTACGACAGTTGCAGAACAACAGAATAATTAGAACGGATGCTCTTCACTTTGACGCCCCATTTTCCACCTGTTTTGAGCTCTGTTTTTTTTTTTTTGAGTGTCTTGGTTTACACCGCTTCTGATGCCCATCTGGTCACCGTGCAGCGAAAAACTGGTAACGAACACCTTAACTACCCTGTTCTGAAGGAGTTATGCGTCGGTACTGCTCGCAAAGTTGGTGGGCGTAGTGCCGTAATGCCCTTACCTCTTCATGAACTCCTTCAGCCGAATGAAGGACAACAATGGATATATTGCATCCTTTTGCAAAAAGTGCGTACGCCAACTTGCGCCTACTCATACACGTGACGAGTGGGATATTGCCCTTCACACAGTGGAAGTGTATCTCCTCGAGTGTTCCACTAACCCCAAGCTCCCCTACCGTTTTGTGTTGCGACCTGCTAACGGTGGCTACTACATTCTCTGCAGTCCCTTCTCTTTCAACGCAGAACTCTTTGTCTATGTTTGGACTGAGAGTGCCGTTTAACTCAATGTCTGAAGCAATTAGTACAACAGGAATCCGAGTGGCAGCAGCCCTGAGCGCCCGTAAGGTTTCCCTCATTCCGGTCGAATAGAACTTTCTGGCCTTGAATTGGAGTGGTTTCTCCTTTTTCATACGCTTTTGAAGAGTGTACTGCCGCTGAAGGATAGTAAAAACGATATCGTCCAACCTGTCCGTTAGAATGTTAGCGCAAGAAGAGACGAGATACCTAGGGATCGGATTTCTGGGTTTGTTGCTGTTGGCAGCAGCCACCAACAAGTCCGGTGTGGTATTGTGCAACTGAGCCACTTCACTAGCAGTGAGCTGCCGTGGGTGGCGCCCACTTCGCTGGTCAATAACGGCCGTCAGTGGATGTGTGCCGATCCCCATTAGGGATAAGGAGGGGTAAAAATTAACAAAATTCGGTTCGCCGTCGGAGCCAACGTTATCAGCCTTGGCAGCACCTTCTGAGTCCCCCTGCTTCCCTGCTGAGGCGCCCTCGTTGCATTCTCCCCGCGTTTGGCTCCTGTCAGGTTCCACAGTCGGAGCATCCTCCTGCGTGGCTCCCGTATTTACTGTAATCACGCCCCCTTTCCACCTCAAGGCAGTTTTGTTCAAACGCTTCCGCAGTCTGCGGATAGTTGTGAGGCAGCGCGCCGCCTTCACGTAAGATTTACGGTTCATTTCACTGTGTAATCTAGCGTACAGGGAATGCAACTTCCCGACGAGTGCTTGAAGAGGTTGTAGCGTATGACTGGGTGAAGTCAGTGCAGTATTTTCCGATGAAGAAGTTACTGAGCTACCGACTGCAACTGCCGCCAGAGCGTCCTGTATACTGCTTTGCTGATCTCCGTTTATAAGCGATTCAAACACTTCGCGTCGTAGCTCAACAATAGACCGCTTAAATTTCGAATAACGTGCCCTATGATTGAAGGGACCGTCCGGGTTGCGCAGCTTACCCTTGGCTAAAAAATGCTTTTTGCCCGCATGCAACGTTTTACCGGGGCCTACCTGGCGCGTCACAGTGGGCTTTAGCCGGACGGGCACCTTCTGTGAGGCCGGTGGGTTTTGGTTCCCAAAGTGCCCCTTTCGCTCTCTTGGAGACTTTGGCACATCATCTGAAACCTTGTTAGCCTGTGGCGCTGGGAGGAAATCGCTAACAAATGCGGTAGCCGTAACGCGCTTGCGCCTTCCATTGCAGTCCCACCTTACTCGTTTTCGACGCGGCTTTGCGACTCCATACGAGTCGCCACCTTGCTCACTTGACATAGCTGAGAATAAATGAAAACGGAGGGGGAAGCACCTTCAATACATAAAAGATGCCCACTGATTGTCAACTGGTTAGCTCTAACAGCCATTTAAGGGTTCATATCTTTGTATTTGCTGTTGCCTCAACCTCCCTCCATTTCAGGACCACGGACACGGCCCCAGATGGTAACAATCCCTGTGTACATTCCACCGCGCTGCTGATATTTTATAACTGTGGTTTATAATACACACCCTGAGAAAATCAAGAAGGCCCGTCAACAATTATGCAGCCCTCCTGGTCGCAAACGCCCCGTACTAAGTGAACCGGTCCGCTGACTTCATTGGCAAGAGGGACTTTACCACGTGCCATAACCATGGTGTATCGTATAACCACTTTTTTCTCACTACAGAAGACACCATAACGGAAAGTGGACCCGCCATCCAAATAATGAGGTCGTACAGTTTATTCATAACCGACTCAATGGAGCTTCCGTTTGGGGGCGGGGTTGCACCTTTTACACGTCATACATTTCAAAGAGTTATCTTTGTAAGTCAAGTACCGATTCTTGGTTCGATAAGACAAAGTCGTTCGGGAGACGTTGGTGAGGTGTACAGGCCTAAGTGGACTAAACCGGGAAATTGGAGAGTTAGCCAGTAAAAAACAACAAGACACGGTAACAGGAGATATGTAGTGCCGTCAGGAAGCGGGGCGCCAGCACGTTCCCCCTTTCTTGTTCCCTTTTCTGCCTCCCTTCACGTAGGGGGTTCCACATCTGCCTGTGCCATGAGTTGTTGATCAGTGACAATAAAACACAAACCGATGTCTTTTCGAATGCCAGCAGCATTTGTCAGTAAGGTAACACTTCCTGCTGTCACTGACTCAACTAACGCGAAGCCCATCAACAACCCACGCTTCAGTCGGGACTCAAATACGGCGAATGGAATGCGCTGCAGTGTGCCATCCGGTAGCTCCTCTTGCTCAGTCGCTGTGCTCAACGCCAGCACACGATTTTTGATGTCAACATCTTGTGGGTGCACGTACGTTAGCGCTACGTCCGCTTGTCCGGAAACTGTGGGATCTTGATGGTCTGAATCATCGTCTATCATGGGCATGAAAGTGGAAGTTCCACTTGTGTCACCTCTTCCAATTGTCACAAGACGAATGAGAGAAGCATCCACTGTAAAGAGTGTGGGCTTCACTGCCATTGTGCGGCTGCCGAAGAAATATTGTAACCAGCACTGGCGGTTAAAAAATGCATCGTCCGGCACCGCCCCGCATTCAGTGGAATCCAATAGAAAAAGCTGTACCTTCAGCCCGTTACTGCACGTTATGGTAGATGGAGTTATTTGGGGGATTTCCGATTGTGCACCGCTCTCTTGATGCAGCCGCTGTGCTATCTTAAACCGTAACCAGGAGCTGCCAACAACAAAAACGTGATCGATACCTGCGGCAAGTATTGTACTCACAAGCACATCTAGTGGGTTTACTTTGGGACGTCCTTCCGGTTTCTCCTCGGCGCATTCCCAAGCCTCCGCATCCTCCACCACTGCGCGACTGATAGTTCCATAGTCGACGAAAATCCCGCCCACACGGCACCGGTCACTTCGTGCCATACGCTCTGTACTCAAGCGCATCATTTGACGTAAGATGTGCAAAAAGAGGGCCGGGTCCTCATGTTTTTTTGTCCCTTGATGGGAGTGTAAGCCAGGGACAAATGCCATCTCGTTTTCGATGTCTATAGTATACTGCATCGCGTACAGAGAGACTACTCCAGGGTAACCAAACCGTGGGGCCTCCACCGAGGCATCTAGAAGCAGAGGGTGGTAGCCCAAACGGACAGCGTAGTTGATCAAAGTACGGACGTACGTGCTTGTGCCAACAGCGCGGCGCTCAGCCACGAAGAGTACATGTGGCCCTATCCCGTCTGCGCCGGTTCGTCGCGCCTTCACACGCTGCACCTCCAAGTGAGTATGAATGTCTGCAACTGAGCGTGCCCGTGTAGCATTGCATGTCGTTCCGTAACATATCTGGTGAACAGCGGAGGATGCTGTAAGCACCAATCGGCAGCCTGTAGGGGAGAAGACAGCGAGAGAACGAGCCACCGGGAGATGGACAACTACGCCTGTCGATAACTCCGTCCCGAATATCTCGGCACGCGGTTCCTCGCCGCCATCTTCCACTTGAGCAAGAAGCGTAACGGTTGCAGCGCCGCCGCTGC
>NW_027123515.1:2095-2501 GCF_001457755.1 Trypanosoma equiperdum | reverse complement strand
ACACACAGAGTGAAAACAGCTGATGGCATAAAATGGGTCAAAATCATTGACAAGGCGGTGGGGAAACTGAATGAAGCAGCCCGTATGTACAGTGATGTGACCCAAAGCATTGACCAGCTGCAGGGGCATTGAAATTCAGATAAAGCTCTATTGTTAATAGGAGACTTGTTATCACAAACTGTAGCAGCACTGTCAAACGCCAGTAAAGAAGAAGCGACAGTTAAACAACAAAATAAATGCAAATCCGCTACGAACAAAACAGTAGAAGAATGTGCGGCCATCGACTGCGATTACGACAGCGAAAACAAGGAATGCAAATCTAAAGATGGAGAGGCACAGACAAACACAGAAGAAACAGGAGAGACAGCACAAAATGGAAGCAGCTTCAACTAGGTGTGAAAAACAC
>NW_027123515.1:1754-2085 GCF_001457755.1 Trypanosoma equiperdum | reverse complement strand
CCGAAATGGTAGTTTTCTAGTAAACAAACAATAGGCTCTGATTGCTGCAGTATTTATGAATTTGGCAGCATTTTAAAACTTTAATGATATTTGCTTAGTTTTACGTAATTTATGAAATTTTCTTCCTTAGAAAAAATTTATGAAATAGCTAAAATTTGATTTATTTTGAAATTTGTATGAGAAAAACTGCAAATTAGTGTTATTATAAATTATAAAATGTTAACATTTTGTATGAAAGAAGACCATGGGTACAAAGATGTAGGGTAATAGGGTATAAAAAAATAAGTGCTACTCTTATTTTTTGTACTTACGGATGTTGGAGTTAGTGTAG
>NW_027123515.1:1657-1744 GCF_001457755.1 Trypanosoma equiperdum | reverse complement strand
TAATAATAATAATAATAGTAATAATAATAATATGAGAGTGTTGTGAGTGTCTATATACGAATATTATAATAGGAGCGCTGGTGATGA
>NW_027123515.1:1182-1647 GCF_001457755.1 Trypanosoma equiperdum | reverse complement strand
ATAATAGGAGTGTGTTGTGAGTGTGTGCATACGAATATTATAAGAAGAGCGCTGGTGATGGCGCACTGCTGAAAACTGAAAATAGCAGTACATAAGAGAATGGCATTAAGGTAGAATGTGAAGCAGTGAGTACGGGAGTGAGTGAGGGCATCGGGGAAATTAATAAACTAAAACATAGCAAAAGAAGGTGATATGGAACGTACACAATATCAAGCACAAAAGTTACAGAGGCCACCATTATTTAAAAGAAGATAATGGATGCGACAGTAAGGGAGAAGCAGAGTTCAGTGTATGACGGCAAAAGGGGTCGCTATAACGTACGGAGAAACAGTGATGGAAGATGAAAAATAAGTTGGTACATTTGTTAAATAAGGGCTTCGGTGATGATTTACCGCATTTAACTCAGAATTGAAAAGATGCTACGGCATACAAGTCTATCACGACTGTTGTTTTTAATATGATGGA
>NW_027123515.1:273-1172 GCF_001457755.1 Trypanosoma equiperdum | reverse complement strand
GAACAATGGGTCGGTTATTCATAGAATGAACCTGGGTTGTTTTGCCACAAAGGGCAATTGCAGAACATGGCACCGGCAGAAAAAATGTTTATTAATGGAGGTTTTCTTTATGTGTGGTGATTATTGTGGAGCAGCAATTAAAATTAGTGGAAAGGCAAAGGCATCTAATAGGATAGACCCGAAAAAAACTTTTTATTGATACTGTTGTTTCTGTTAAGTGCAAGATGAGCAAGGTGCTCAGAATGCTTTAATTAGAGGAGATCAAACTAGAAGCGCCAAGCACTATGTCAACTCTTATACCCGTTAAAAGCACTACAGCAGGAGGTGCACCGACTCTAATTATTTTTAATTTTTTTTTGGAAGGTACGACCGTCTCGGAATCTTGGCTAGTTTCGGCTATTAGCTTTAGCTCTCACGAGTCATAGATTACCGTAAACTAGTAAAGTATTCGATGCATTTGACGAAGTTTTCTGCGGGTTTTGCCGCACTCCTCTTAGCTTCAATTGGCGCACAAGCCGCCGTCGGGCCCAATGAGAACTCCGGCATTTTCGAAGCGTTGTGTACACTAATTTCATTCGCGGAGTCGCCGCCGCCACTGCAACCAGCACCGGGCGATGGAACAACCGAGATAGCCGAATTACAAGCGCTAAACATGTCACTCGCGCCAAGCGACTGGCAGGCGAAGTTAAACACAGCGGACCCAGGAGACGACGATGCTAAAAAAAGCAAAAATCAGGGCTGAGCACCGACGCGGAAGTGCAGGATTTCAAAAAGCGCTGGGCCAGCTGCGCAGCTGCGCGGAAGGCAACTAATGAAACTTCGGAAACGAAAACAAAAATCGAAAAGGCCGGGTTCCAGAAACTGTCAGGCGCAGCCAGAGCAGCAGCCGCCATACGAGA
>NW_027123515.1:0-263 GCF_001457755.1 Trypanosoma equiperdum | reverse complement strand
CAGAGCGGGCCCAGCATTTTTATGAACTCAGATAGGCACTACAGAAAGATATGGACAGCCCGACACAAACCGAACTGCAACAAGAGCTAGAAGAAGCCGCGTTCGGAGCCAAAGGCAAAAAACTTGCGTCAGTGGCAATCGCCGACATGTTCGCAAACCCAGCAGCCAGCGACAGGCCGACAGCATGCTCAGGCGCAATCAGCGACGGAAATGCGAAGTCGTTAGCGGCGATCCTGATGTGCGTTTGTGCAGAAAGCGACACA
>NW_027124281.1:279-1356 GCF_001457755.1 Trypanosoma equiperdum | reverse complement strand
ATATGAAAATTTTGTTTGATAGTGGCATATAGGTGTAAATTGGTATGTAAATATAATATAAAAAATGAGTTATATTCTAAAGTTGTCTATTTGAATTGTTTTGTTTATTTTAAGGATATTAGAGTTGGGGAGGTGGTGTTAATAGTGATAGTAATGATGATGATGATGATTATGATTGGAGAATGTTGTGAGTGTGTATCATAATTGTAAAAACAGTGATACAAATCTCTAACTTAACGTTGTAATGAAGAAAATAAAAGAAGTTAGATTGCGTTTTCAACCCACTTTGCGTATGAAAAATACATGTATCGGCAATAACTCTGCTATGGAGAAGACTTAGTGGGAAAACAAGATCAGCGAGACAAAACAGCAACTTTCGAAGAGAATTTAGTGTAAAGGTGAAAGGCTTTGGAGAAACGCTAACTTATTTATAAATGGAGATTAGCAGCGCAGGAAACACAGAGGTTAGCTATCTTCACAATAATATGGAAAAGATCTAAACTACAAGTAGTAACAGAGCTTGTGTATCGTGAAATAATGCTTTCATATTGTTGATTCATAAAAATTACGTAATTTTCAAACAAAAGACCAATGAACATAAGATATTCGTGGAAAACGGCCGAGTACCACTGAGTGAAATAGAAGTAACGTGAAAAAAGTTGCGTAATGATGCAATTAAAGAGTAGTCTCGTCAATTGTAAGCAAATTAATCAATATAAACAGCCTATTTCAAAGGTGAAATCAGGAAACAGCAATGGTAACACTAACTGAAACAGGACCAAGGCCGCATCAATATGGAAGTAGTACAAAATAATCAAACAAGGCGACTTTGAATGGCTTCAACAAACTGGCCTTTTCTAGTTTTTAAAAGAAACATATTTACAAAATCTTATGATTAAAAGGTGTTTGCAACCTATATCCGTGGAAATATACATAAAACTGAGGTTTGCGCTGAATACGCGTCTACAGTGCAAAAGAAATTAAAAGAGGAATATCAAACAAACAAACAAATAGAAAAAGAGTCTCTAACGACAAACGGCAATATGGCCACTAACACCACTTATACATGATTCACAC
>NW_027124281.1:0-269 GCF_001457755.1 Trypanosoma equiperdum | reverse complement strand
AGAAAACCAACGTGGCGGACCGCAGTGTTTCTGTTTTTACTGGCGAGCTTTACCGGAAGCAACACCTCACCGATAGAAACCAAAGACGAGTTAGTGGATGCTGTTGAATCGGTATGCCACGAGCAGCTTTACCTAGAGGAGCTAGCCGAGTTGTTCAAACAAGGGAATGAAGAAAGGACCACGAACCTCGAGCAGATAAGCACAGACGCACAGCAATATAAAATAGTAGCTGTGATTGCAGCCAGCATGGAAAAGCACTGTCTCTACAT
>NW_027123518.1:115264-115731 GCF_001457755.1 Trypanosoma equiperdum | reverse complement strand
TTTTTTTTTCTTGTTTTCGTTTCTTTTTTTTTTCTCTTTCTATGTTTTGTTTTCTTCAAAATGTAAGTTTTATCCCTTTTCTCTTTTTTTTTTCTCCTTCCTTTTTCTTTCTTTCTTTTTTTCTCATATTGTTTCGTCTACAGTTAATATCTTTTTACGTTTTGTGTTCTAATCAGGATGAAAGGAAAAAGTCGGAACAGAAAAAGGGAGATGAAATGGTAAAGTTTTTTTTTTTTACCCACTGAGATTATGAAATCTGCACTTGTCCTTTTTTCTTTTCTGTTTCACTTTGTTGTCTTCTTCTTTTTTTTTTCGTTTTTTTTGTTTATCCCTTTCCTTGTGTGTTTGTGTGTTTCTCTTTCATTATTTCTCTTCGCAATTGCCTGATTCATGAAAATGGAAGTTAAAAAAAAAAGGAAAAAAGGAAAAAGGAAAAAAAGAAAAAAAAATGGAGATCAGGAAGAGGA
>NW_027123518.1:113526-115246 GCF_001457755.1 Trypanosoma equiperdum | reverse complement strand
AAAAAAATATATTAAAGAAGCGCAAGAAAGGGGAAAACCGAGGCGCATTACTCGATCATATGCTTCATGTTATTGTCTTTATTACTTTGGTTATTAGTACATATCTGCACGTGGTGAAAGAGATAATCATAAGGTGTGAAAATGAATGACTTCCTGAACAGTACAAGTGAAGGAAAGAAAGAAAAGAAAAAAAAAAGAGGGTGAAGGGAAGAGAAGAGAAAAGAGCACAATTTTTTTTTTCTTTTGTTGTCGTCGATATTTGTTTTCTCATCAAGCGAAAATGGGAAAAAGAAAATAAGAGAAAAGAGGAAAAGAAAAGGGCGTGTGAAAGCAACGCAAACAAGATGAGGTAAACAACTCAGTGTTTGGGCAGAAAGGAAGAAGAAAGATTGTTTATTTATTCGTATTCGTATTCATATGCTTATTTATTTCTATTTATCATATGAAATGCATAAAGAAAGGGAAAAGGAAGAAAAGAAAAAAAAAGACAAAAAGAAATGAGGAAGGGATGGAAGGAAAAAATGAGAACATAAGCAAAAGGTGAGTGTCGAAGCGGTGAACACCTGTTTAGCAAAGTATGTCTTCAGCTTTGTACCTTTTTTCTTTTTTTTTCTTTTACAATATTTTTCAAAGTTGGTAAAGAGAAAAGGAATAGGCAAAATAAAAAAAATAAATTAAACAGATTATGTATGTATATATATATATATATATATATTATATATATACATATATATATGCATTCATGCGACCGGAGGAGGAGAACGCGAATTTAAAAAAAAAAGGAAATGAAAAGTGGTGGGGCAGAAGAAAGAAAAAGAAAACATCAAAAGGAATTTCTTTTTTCTTTTTTAGGATCAGGGGGGAAGGGGAGAATCTTTCTTTTTTCTTTTTCTTTTTGGCTGGAAATTATATATGGGTTTCTATGTGATAGTAATGATAATGATGATGATGATGAGGGGTAATGAGAAGGCACGGAACGATGGCATTGGGAGGGAAGGCGAAGGAGCTGTCAAGAGAAGGAAAACAACAACAACAGCAACAGCAACAGCAACAGCATAACACCAAATAAAATAATGAGAGGGGGAGGGGAAAAAAAAAAACAGAAAGAAAGAAAAAGAAAAAGGCGCGTTCGTCAATGCTACAAATTACATTTATTGTTGTTCTCTTGTGGTGTGTGATTATTGTCTATTTTGTGCTTTTGTTTGCGTTGATGGTTTTGTGTGAATGAGGAGGTTTCTTCAGAGGAAGGAGGAGAGAGTGAAGAAAAAGAAGGATAAAATGAAAAAAAAAACTTTGGGAAAGATGCGATTATTAGATGATGGAACGAGAAACACACACCGTTCCTAAACGGGAGAGGAAAAAAAAAAGGAAAAAGAGAATAATGCGGCGAGCACATTATTAGTACTATTATTATTATTTTTTTTTTTGTGTGTGTGTGTGCCTGTGTGTTACCGTATCGGGTTGCCATTATCCCATTATAATAATCGTTACAGTTGCCTCAGCCATTACTTGCGCAGGCATGGGGGAAAATACACAAAGGCAAATGCATGCAAAATATGTGTGTTTGTGTACAGCTCGCGATCCCTTATGCCATCAAACTTTGGGATCATTTCAACTTCAAGATGCCATGCAAATATTTTATCTTCAACTCTTTTCACATACCGTGTAGTTGTTCTCTTTCTCTTTCTTTTTGTCTTTTCTCTTCTTCAAATCTATCCAC
>NW_027123518.1:112874-113504 GCF_001457755.1 Trypanosoma equiperdum | reverse complement strand
TTTTTTTTTTTTCATGATGAAAATTTTTTTTAAAAAATAAGAAGGAAAGAAAGAAAGAAGGAGAACATAAGGGAGGAGGAGGCATGTTTTTACAGAGGGGGAGAGAAGGGTGTGGAGGATGAGGGTGAGAATGAATAAATAAATAAATGAATGAGTGAGTGAAAGGAATTGAGGGATGGTTCATGCCTTTTTTTTTTCCTGCTGCTGCCGTTTCGTCTCTTTATAGTATAGTTGCCTACCATTATCGTTATCATCATCATCATCGTCATTGTTATTATTGTTATTTTCTTTCTTATTTTTCTTTTTACTCAATTTTTCTCCCTTTCCCCGTTTGCTCGAGTCGCAGATGAAGCGTCTGGGTTTTTTTGTACACTTAAAAGTAAATTCGATACCAAAAGCGTGCGAGAGGGAGGGAGTAAGAAAAAAAATCGGGAGAAAATTTCTTTTTTTTTTTGGTTTTGAGAGAAAAATGAAGTAGCGTATGGGTGACAAATAAAAAAAAAACCCTCATCCATCACAAACAATGAGTCCCTACTCCCCCCCCAAAAAAAATCTGATGGGTTAAAAAAAGAGAAAATCGCAGTGTGTCTCACCGGGAACACTCTATTTATTTATTTTCTTTTCTTTCGA
>NW_027123518.1:108736-112853 GCF_001457755.1 Trypanosoma equiperdum | reverse complement strand
TTTTTTTTTGTTGGCTAATTACTGGCTGTACTTGGTGCTGTGTTGCTCAAAATTTTGTGGTTTTGCCTTCTTGTTTATCTATTTCTCTCCTCTCTTCTCCTTTCTTTTTTTTTTATATTTTTTACTTGCGGATTTCCTCTCTTTGTCGACCCCCCTCCCCTCTCCCCTCCTTCATTCATTCATTCATTGCTACCGCTTCGATTGCGGAGTGTGGATCAATAGTAGGAGCCAGAGAGACGCATTGAAAAAAAAAAGAAGGAAGGAAGGGAGCGAGGGGAAAATAGTGATCAGAAGTTAGGTTAGTGAGGGAACAAAAGGAGAGCGGTGAACTTGCACTGTTATTTTTGTGAGGACTGTGTTTCACTTTTAGTCGTCGTAGTCGTCATCGTTGTTGTTGTTATTTGGTTTCCCATATACTATACTCTTATAGCTAATGGCCAATGATGACCCCAAGGAACCGCAACCTGCGGTACTCAATCCTGAAGTGGACCAACAGGACACATCCGTCAATGGGGACGACGGCGACGCGGAACGTGATGGTGGAAAAGATGTTCCGGTATTTACTCCTGCGGGGGCACGAGTAGAGGTTCACCCACTTGTTTTGCTCTCACTTGTCGACCACTACGCCCGTGTTAACGCAAAAGTGTCACAAAAGCGGCGTGTCGCTGGGCTTCTTCTCGGCCGTCACCTCAGCCACCCTGGTGGAATACAAGTGCTTGACATCAACAACAGTTTCGCTGTTCCGTTTGATGAGGACCCTCAGAATCCTGATGTCTGGTTTCTCGATACAAACTATGCAGAGGAAATGTTCCTAATGTTTCGTCGCGTACACCCCAAGGTGCGGATTGTTGGGTGGTATTCTGCAGGTCCCTCGTGCGCGGTGCAGCCGAATGACATGCTCTTGCACCTCCTTATTGCAGATCGCTTCTCGCTGAATCCGGTGTACTGCATTGTGAATACAGATCCTAACAACAAAGGTGTGCCCGTGCTGGCTTATACGACGGTGCATGGCCGAGACGGGGCGCGATCGTTGGAGTTTCGCAACATCCCCACACATCTCGGCGCGGAAGAGGCGGAGGAAATCGGTATTGAACATCTCTTGCGGGATCTTACCGATTCCACCATCACAACACTTTCCGCCCAGGTCCAGGAGCGTGAGCTTTCACTTGACCACCTCGGTCGTGTTCTGCAGTCAATTGAGGAGTATCTTAATGACGTTGCAGAGGGTACCATGCCCATCTCAGAGGATGTTTTGAGTGTCTTGCAGGAAGTTATCAGCCTGCAGCCGCACATTTATCACTTGAAGACATCAACTGACATGGTGCGGCATGCAAATGATCAGGCGATTGCAATGTTCATCGCCGCCATTGGGCGATGTGTCTGCACTCTCTACGACGTTATTGCTAACCGACGGCGCATAGCTCGCGAAATACAGGAAGTGAGAGCGCGGCGGGAGCGGTCACTAAAGGAAAAGTTAGGAAACGAACAGCACAAGGCGAAGGAGGCCGCCACGGAGGAAAGTAGAAAAGAAGGTGCTGCGAAAAATAAGAATAACGGTGGAACTTCAGAAGGGAAGTAACTGAATATGGATGAAGGCTGGGTAATGCACGCAGGTGGTGTGGGTCATGGGTTCGCGTTTCCTTTACGCGCTGTGCATTTTGGCTGCACTTCGCTGCAACATGGGCGGTTTCCTCATATCTTTTTTTTCCTTTCGTGCTTGGCTACTCTGTGCCAAATCCGTTACCCTCTGTCTTCATTCTGTTTCTTCAAGGTAGAAGTCGATTTGCCGCTTCCTCCCTCTACAGCGCACGCTCCTTGAGCTTTTTTCTTTCCCCCTTCCTGTAATTACTTCGCATATTTCATCTGTTTTTTCCCCCCTCTTTCTTGTTATTTATTTTGTTTCTTTTCCTTTCGGGTCCAGTCTTTGGTCCTTTTTTTATCATTTACTGGTGGGATAGCGGTACGATCAGTTCGCCGACCCTTCGTTACCATCGGCATTGTTTGGCAAAACATTTGTCCTTCGTACGCATTGTGTCTGCCGTTCGTGACTCGTGGCGGTGGTAACGCTGTCGAAGGGCTCACCGTGGCGCGAGGAGGGAAAAGGGCAAAAAAGGATCTGAAAAAAAAAAGGAGACAAAGGCTGAATATATATATTTTAGAGTAGAAACAACATTTGAAAGTAGTGAACGAGTTTGGAGCGAGGAGAGAAAAATAGAGGAGAGAGAGGGTGGGGTGCGTGTGCATTGCTCACGTGGTGGAAGTTATTGAGGGAAAGGAGAGCGAAAAAGTAGGTTCCACAGAGCCAGTATATATCTATATATATACACAAATGAGCGCGGACACTATTTGTCGTGACCACGCCGCACAAACTAGCCAGGATAGGCCGTGCCAGACGGGCTGCCCCGCCGGTTATATTGCTGGAGCTGCCACTCGAGTGGCCGGTAATGTGATTCCACCTTGTCACAATGGCCCACTCTACCGTGTTCCTTGTTGCTGTGAAGTGGCTCACGACGTTTGCCCTGCGACAGCTTCCGATCACAGTTGCTGCCACTGTTGTTTTGGATGCTCGCGTGATAATGTGCCATACCAACACCACCAGGGGCGGCCATACTCTGGAGGAGGGGTTGGTGTTCTCCCAGTGGCTCACGGGTCGCGGCTCTGTGCGTTTTGCGTGCCTGAAAGGGAGCAGCTGAGGGAGTATGAACATCATGAGAAGAGGCAGCGATATCTCGCAGTGCGGGCGGATCGGGAAAACCTTCTTCAAGCACTCGGTGGGAAGGTGGTGGGTACTCACGGCGAATCACGGGGGCATTACAAATCCAATATGACACACCTTATGCGCCACGCTCGCGGGACAATACACCAACAAGCTGCTATGGCTGAGCAACAGCGACGGAGACAAGAGCTTCGGCGCGAAGTTGAAGAACGACGGCGGGAGCTGGGAGGTCGCGGTTATCGGCAACTAGTGGGCCCCGTGGAAGACAGACGCACTTCCCGGGTTGTGGCGCGCCCCCGAAAGGAAACGCCGGCTTATTACTATACTCCTGTACCACACTGTGGGACTGGTCAAATGAGGCAACATTCTCTGGCGAGAAATACAGTAGCGCATGTGGCTCCGCGTGCGGAAGGGAAATGTGTAGCCGCGCACAAGGAAAGGCGCGCGGCAGCACCCCGTGTAACTAATAATGAGGACAACGTTCCTGAGAACACACAACCGCCGAAGAAGTCCAAGGCTACGGATGCACGGCCAGCTCAGGTAAGCCGGTCGACTTCCTTTATTAAAAAAGGGTCAGAACCCAACCAGCACCCTCAAGTAGTGTTGCAATGCTGTTGCCATGCTGTCTGCCGTTGCCGGCCTTGTAAGTGTTTTGCGCCGTGCCGCTGTAATAATAATGTACCTGCGAAGGACCCTGGGACGGCGCCCTCGGCCGTCGTTGCGAAAAGCGAAAAAGAGGAACCCCCGGCGGCGAAAACTCCCCGTCCCACAAATGAGTTTAAGAAAAGCGTCGCAAACTCACCTGTGGCTCGTAGTAGTAGCGTAAAACATGGCAGGAAAATCTTTATAACAGATCATGCTCACTCAGATAGGCGTTCTCAGGTCATTAATCGCTTAGAGGAAGATGGCTACTTGCGTCCGGTGCCACCTACGACACGCAGCCCAAGTGCACCACTGGCAGAGAAGGCGAAGAAATGGGAAACGACACGCAGCACAAGCGCTCACCATTTGTAATTACAGAAATTTAGATGGTGGGGTTCCATACTGTTTTCGGTGCCCTTGAAGATTCAAACACAACTTCCCTACTACATTAACAATTGAACATGAACGGGGGTATTGACCGTTCTGGTTCACTATTTGTATTTGTAAGTTGTTTTTTTTCTTAATGTACTTTTGTTTCCTCTTTTTTTTTTTTTGCCTCAACGCAGAGTCATTTACTGTGACACGTGATCGCCGTTTCGGTGCCATGTACGTGTTTTTGTACGCACATGAGCACATGTGGTGGACAGTGTTTGCGATCCATTCTTTTCTTTTCCTTTCTTTGGTCATACATGCTGCTTGCTCGTGTGTATTACTACGGTCTACGAGTCCTGCCAATGTGTCCCTTTTCATCAGTTGTTC